>NC_061122.1:71566099-71620693 GCF_002878395.1 Capsicum annuum | reverse complement strand
TTTTGAAAGATTTAAATGATATTTACACTATGAGAATTTATATTCTTGATGAACTAAAAGTGATTGACAAATTATATGATGACTCACATGTGTTATTGTACTTATTTCATCCTCTCATGACTATGATGATTTTCTTCAGGCTATGTGAGTCTTTCATACATCCTACATATTTTTTATAAATATTTATAATGATGATATTTATACAACTACATACACCCTCATATACTCGGTTTCTTTTCATGTTACTGACCCACATCTTCTGATGTGGGCTGTATTTTCTCAAAATATAGGTTCAGGTGCTCAGTTCCAGGTTCGACAGTTATTCTTTGGGTATGCTTTTCTACATTCTCTATTGTGGTGAGTCCTCATGTTCCAAGGTCGTGATGTCTGATATTGGTTTCACAGAATTGTTTACATTTGATAACTGATTATGAGTCAGTTGGGGCATGTCTCAATGGCTCGCTGGTTTTATTGATTTTCTTAGAGGCTTGTCAGACTAGTATAGATGTTGGGAGTTGACTAATATGTCGTATTTTGTTATCTTTCTAAAATTCTTTTATTCTTGGATGATGATTACTCTGTTGATATTTGAGGGTTATTTATGAAAACCCCATTGATTAGTGCTGAACTGAATGAAAATGCCTCAAAGGGTTAGCTTGGGGATACTCGTAGCCTCAAGCATCGTGTGACGCTCTGGGACCCATTTTTAGGGGCATTATAAACTTGGTATCAGAACCTAAGTTTTAATGTATCCTAGGGAGTCTGACAAGCCGTGTTAAGTAGAGTCTTGATCATCGGTGTGTAGCGCCCCACATCTATGAGCAAGAGACTACAAGATGTTTTAGGAAAAAGTGTGATTTTTTCTTTCAGAAGTCTATCCTGCTTAAAGTGTCTCTCTCTGTCATTGATTCGTGCTCTCCTCTTTTAAAAATATGCCTCCATGTCGAGCGAGAAGAAATAATGATGGTCAGCAACTTCAACCTGCTGACTCATTGAATGAAAATGTGTCTCATGCTGAATTTTGGGCAGCCGTTTAGGCACTAGCCCAAGCTGTTACTATAAATATTCAGGCCAACCAGGCCCCAGCTCCATAGCAGTAAGGAGGTGATTCAGCTACTGCCAGGATCCATGACTTCATGCAGATGAATCCACCGGAATTCTATGGGTTCAAGTCTGATGAGGATCCATGGTTGTTTTTAGAGGAGGTGCAGAAGATTACTCAAGTGATAGCTTATGCTTCTATACAATTGAAACCCCATGAGAAAAATTACCCCACCCATGACCTTGAGCTAGCTGCTGTTGTGTTTGCTTTGAAAATTTAGAGACACTATTTGTATGGTGTCCATGTTGATGTTTTGACTGATCATAAGTGTCTGTAGTATGTGTTTACTCAGAGAGAATTAAATCTTAGGCAGAGACGATAGTTAGAATTGTTAAAGGACTATGATATGAGTGTGTTGTACCATTCGGGCAAGGCTAATATTGTGGCGGATACCCTAAGTAGAGTGTCCATGGGTAGTGTTTCACATGTGGTAGAAGGTAAGAAAGAGTTGGCTTATGATGTACATCGTTTGGCTAGATTGGGGGTTAGGTTGTTTGACTCTGCTGAAGGTAGTATAGAGGTTCAGAGTAGTTCCAAATCCTTCTTGGTTTCAGAAGTGAAGGAAAAGCAATACTTAGATGCTAGTTTGGTCAGACTTAAGGAGTCAATCAAGGACCAAAAAGTAGAGGTTTTCTCCCAAGAGGGAGATGATGTGTTGAGACTGCAGGGTAGATTATGTATCCCGAATATTGATGATCTAAGACAGAGGATTATGGCTGAAGTGCACAGGGTGCGATATTCTATTCATCCTGGTGCCACCAGGATGTACCGAGACTTGCGGGAAATCTATTGGTGGAGTGGCATAAACAAAGATATATCAACATTTGTAGCTAAGTGTACAACATGCCAACAGGTTAAGGTTGAACACCAAAGGCCTGGTGGTATGATGCAAGAGTTTAGTATTCCCACCTGGAAGTGGGAAGAGAAAAATATGAACTTCGGGATTAGCTTACCTCCTTCCTGACGCCATCATGATTCCATTTGGGTTGTGGTTGATAGATTGACTAAGTCTGCTTATTTCTTGCATGTTCATACTTCATATACTGCTGAGGATTATGCTAGATTGTATATCTGAGAGCTAGTCAGACTGCATGGAGTTCCCTTGTCTATCATTTCGGATAGGGATACTCAGTTCACTTTGTAATTTTGGAAAGCTTTACAGAAGGGTCTTGGTACCCAAGTGCTTTTAAGTTATGCTTTTCATCCGCAGACCAATGGCCAGGCTGAGCGGACCATCCAGACCTTAGAGGATATGTTGAGAGCTTGTGCACTTGACTTTAAGGGAAGTTGAGATGATCACTTACCGTTGATAGAGTTTGCTTACAATAACAGTTTCTACTCTAGTATTGGTATGGCTCCATTTGAAGCCTTATATGGGAGGAAGTGTAGATCACCCATAGGTTGGTTCGAGGTGGGTGAAGCGGCTGTGAGTGGTCCTGATTTAGTATTTAAGGCTATGGAAAAAGTTAAGTTGATTAGGGAAAGGTTGAAAACTACGCAGAGTCTTCAGAAGTCATATGCAGATGTTAGAAGGAGAGACCTTGAGTTTGAAGTTGGTGACCTAGTGTATCTGAAAATTTCACCCATGAGAGGGTGAAGAGATTCAGAAAAAAGGGGAAGCTTAGTCCCCGTTATGTTGGTCCTTACAAAATTATTAGCCATGTTGGTAAGGTAGCTTATGAGGTCGAGTTGCCTTTCGAGTTGTCCTCTGTTCATCCAATATTCCATGTCTCCATGCTTAGAAAGCATATTAGCGATGTTGTGGTAGTGGATTCCTCTGTGAGTGCTGAAATTCAAGAAAATCTTTCTTTTGATAAGATTCCTGTTGAGATTCTTGGTTTCAGAGTTCGAAGACTAAGGAACAAAGAAGTTCCCTTAGTCAAGGTGTTGTGGCAAAACCAATCTGTTAAGGGTGCAACTTGGGAAGCTGAGGCGGATATGCGATCCAAGTACCCGCACCTACTTTCCGCGAACTCCAATCAAGCTGAAGGTACCGTTATTTCCTAAATCATGCACTTTAGATAAAATTGCAGCAGTTCAGCTATCATTTATTATGTGTTCAGCTGTAGTTTCTTCAATTTATGCATTCTATGTTGCATTCGGAGTGAGAAACGATGTGGTGATGAGTTTAACAAATGGTTTCAGCTATATGCTCTATTCCCTATCTAATCTTGGCATGTCTATTGTCATTCGAGGATGAATGTTTCCAACAGGGTGATGATGTAATATCTCGGGAAAATTTTTTGTTGAAATTTTGTGCATAAACGTGTTGGATTCTATCTTATAGAATGAATTATAAATTTTTCGTGTGGAATGTCTTATATTATGACCCACCATTGCATAGAGTACCAAATAATATTTCCAACGATATGTGGATCATCCAAAATGGACACCCGAGCGACGAGTTATGAACATTCCGATCGAACCGTGAATAGTAGTTAATAGTAAAAGTGAAGGAAAAAGTACTGAGGCCTGGCAGATTTTTGCTCCAACTTTAAACAATCATAACTCCTTGTACATAATGATCTGGGTGATCTACTATATATCAACGGAAAGCTCTGCAAGTCCTCTTTCCAATGAAAATAGTTTCATCCAATTTGTCTATCAAAGCAAAAGGTTATGGTTGATCTACTTCATACTATCAAAATAGTCCACCAAAGGATAGATTCGAGAATTATTTGATTTTTAAGGGCGTTTTGGTCATTCCCCCTCACCCAAAATCCATCCAAACCCTATATTAAAGCCTATTAGAAGCATTATATGTTACATTTCATCAAATTCCCTCAAAAAGAAAACCCAAAGCTCCTACATCCAACTTCAAGAACCTCCAAAGTTCACCATTAATTCTGCAAATTTATTCAAGATTCCAAGTTCCTAGTTCAAGAACTCCAAGAACCATCATTCAAAGGAATGATTAACATCTCAAAAATGAGTATCGATCTAAAGTTCATCATTCAACGTATGTTGGGTTTTTCAACAAGAACTCTCTTTCATTCTTGTGCCCAAAAGTAATTTTCTTTACAAAGGCATGATTTTTATTTGATTTTTATGAATTTGAAGCATGAACCCATATCTTATGATGATTATTATGAAATCTTGATGTTTATGATTTTGAAAGATGAATTTACATGTGTGGAGATTTAAAGCATGAATCTTGAATGATATTTATCATGATTTTGATATTTGGGTCGTGAATCCCCATTGGAAATTGTATTTTTTTTAGAAAGTGTGTGTTATAAGCACGTTGATGTAGAATATTTGAGATATTTTGAATGATTTGAACTTTTGTTCTTAATGGAGTTGTTTTGAACTCAAGTGTGAAAGAAATCCACAACGTGGTTGATTTTGATAGATGGGAAGCATGATGGCTCCCGATGTATATTTATATATTACTGAAATTGTTTTGTTGTGGATTGTCTTTGAAATGATCTGAGCTAAGTTCGGGAGAAATCTTTAGCACCGAGCGGGAGGTATAAAGCGACCTTACTTCCCTAGAACTACGTGCCCCCGTAGGAGTAGGCCTGAGGCTGATTTATATAGTGATCACTAGTTTGTGTGGATTTGACATAGATAGTCCTACTTCGATGGCAAGGATAGGATGGCTCTCCCCAACGTGGGTTGTACATTGGACTTCATGTAGCTCACATGATTTATGTCGGTTATAGGATCTCCCAGTGTGTGTGTTTCCTTGTGTCTATGGTGAATGGTGAAGTGATTTGAAAGTCGAATTGTGAGAGTTATTATTTTGAAAGATTTAAATGATATTTACATTATGAGAATTGATATTCTTGATGAACTGAAAGTGATTGAAAATTATATGATGACTCACATGTGTTATTGTACTTATTTTATCCTCTCATGATTATGATGATTTTCTTCGGGCTATGTGAGTCTTTCATACATCCTGCATATTTCTTATAAATATTTATGTTGATGATGTTTATACAACTGCATACACCCCCATATACTCGGTTCCTTTCCATGGTACTGACCCACATCTTCGGATGTGGGCTGCATTTTCTCAGAATGTAGGTTCAGGTGCTCAGTTCCAGGTTCAACAGTGATTCTTCGGGCACGCTGTTCTACATCCTCTGTTGTGGTGAGTCCTCATGTTCCGAGGACGTGATGTCTGATGTTAGTTTCATGGAATTGTTTACATTTGATAAATGGGTATGAGTCAGTTGGGGCATGTCTCAATGGCTCGCTGGTTTTATTGATTTTCTTAGAGGCTTGTCAGACTAGTATAGATGTTGGGAGTTGACTAATAAGTCGTATTTTGTTATCTTTCTGAAATTCTTTTATTCTTGGATGATTATTACTCTTTTAATATTTGAGGGTTATTTATGGAAACCCCGTTGATTTGTGCTGAACTGAATAAAAATGGCTCAAAGGGTTAGCTTGGGACTACTCGTAGCCTCAAGCACCATGTGACACTCCGGGACCCGTTTTTCGGGGCGTTCCAAAAAGCCTAGGGTTAAAGCACTCCGAACAATCATACTATGTGATTGAATTTCATCTGCTAATTTGCTTATCTTGGTTGTTGATTCGTAGGGTTAATTTCATGATAATGGTTTCCTAACCTCTAATCTTTTACCTAATATGGACATTACAGCTATATCGTTGAGCGAGGATGTAATATTCCAATTAAGTTAATAAAAGATACTATCCTACGTTTGAATCAAGTAGGCATATAAGTACATCCCTGTCCTAGATGCTAAGTTCAATTCTTTATTTTATAATAGAATAAGAACCCAAACTTTGTTTATTCCCGTGTTCTATCTCTCTATTCCCTCTTCTGATATCAAAAGGTCGACAATATATGTATTTTACGGGTGGTCAATCCATAAAATATTTAAAACAAGAATAACCAAACAACCAAATATGATAAGCAAATCCAACGAAATTAATCCAAAACAATAGTAATCATGTTCTTGGCTTTAACCCCGGAAACAGGGTTTTTAGCCAATAATATTCATAATCACTATCCAAATAATTGAATACATGATATGATAATTGAAAGCTAATTAAAAAAAATTAAACCTAAGAATAGCATGTAGCGGCCAGCAAATATTCTCCACCATTTGGAACCGTTCCAAATTGTCCAAGTATTCTAAAAGTTATGCCCAGGTGTGTATATATATCCTTTAACAATCATCATTATGGTGGGATTTAAAGGATGGGATGAAAATATTCCCTTTCCTAAGATTTCCTCCTGCCCAATCACGTGCTCGGCAATTATATCAAAAGTGGGAAAATCATTCATTTAGTCGGCATAATTTAATATCTTGGCCGAGCAATGTAACCCATCATGATGCGCTGCTGGCTTGAATTAACTTGGGGTCACGACGCGAGGCTATTGCCATACCTCTCTAGAATTTACTTCTCGAAAATGGGTTAAGTGTTGAATGTTCCTACCTTTATCTATGCCTTTTGTAGTGATTTCCAACGAATTTTGAGCCTTTTTATCATCAATATAGCACTGTATTCAGCTCACAAATCCTCCTACAATATCACACACCACAAATTAGAGATTAAAATAACACAATATCCTCAATAATGAATCGAAACAAGAGCAAAGATAAGGCAAATTTTCAATGATCTTCACTTTTTATTCCAAATCTAAACTTAATCAAATTGAACTTTGTCCATTAAAAACAAGTTGTTCCACATGTAATTATAAATTTAACCCATTTGGAATAAATTAAACACATTAAAATCCAATGAAACTAACTAGACACAACTAGCTCAAGCTAGTAAAACTAGTTTTCCGAGTTGAACTCTAAATGACTCATTTAAGCACAAACTTGTTTGAAAAATACTTTAAACATTGTAATCACATACTTGGACACTTAAATGCTTATTTATATCAATATGACCATGTTAAGAACACTAATTGCTCTCAAAATAACCTAGAATAATGATACCGAAGTGTATAAAACCACCTCAGATCATCACCCCACACTTAAACCCTTGTTCATCCTCGAACAACTCTTTACTCTAAGCATAAAAATCTGAGGTGATGCTATACTTCTACTAAAACAAAGACACTCAAGCTAGTACTACAATGACTACACGGAATGCAAGTTTCTACACAAAGCATGTTATACATAATTGAAACCTCAAGAACACTACTTTGAAACATCCTAGTCCGAAGAATTTACTCAACAAGTTGGAAAACTCATGTTCATCACTCAATCAAGGACATCATAAGAATCACCCACATTCATCAAACATGCCCTTCACAACAAGAGAGTTACCCATAATCACTCACAATAATATAATTTATAAAATGATGGATACAAAAATCGAATTACGCTCACTCTCACACAGAATTCACAAGTTACACATAATGAACCATAGGCTTTCCCTTAGTGTAATACTCTACTAATATCAAAATGATGAACATAGGATTAATTAGGTCTTTTTTGGGTTGTAATGCAGGCTAAGGGATGGGTAGGAACTATTTGTGAATAATGAATAACCTCTTTAAGCTCTTTAATACACTACATTATACATTTAAAACCAATCTCAAACAACCAAATTACACTTGTTCGTCTACCCATATATTTAATTTAGCCTTCTCTTTTAAGAATTTTCACAAACACATGGTAGGCATTTTGTTTATTCCTTCAAGATTCAATTTTGTTTCTTTTTCACAACCATGGAATTATTTCTAACACCATTTAGATCACAACCAACCACAGCAAATCAAATATAAACACCAATAACTATTACCTAGGGGCATCAATTTTACCTTTTTCTTCAATTTCTCAAACTCCTTACTAAATAAATTTTTCATTAAAGCACTTAGGGGATTTTTGGATCAAATTATTGTCTATCAAAGAAGGTGATTAGGCTACATATGAGGCTATCAAATAAAAGGCTAAAGGATCAATGGGGTTAACTAGGATAATACACAAATGGTAGGAAAAATAGAAGGTATAAAATAAGGCTATCAAAGAAATGCCTAAATCATCTCCTAAACCCACACTCTTTATTTCTCATTGCAGACACACCGAGTAAGTTCTTGACATCATATGTAACAAGGAATATACAAAATACCTCACATCACACACATGGAACATGCTCAACTCAATAGGATCATCATAGACTCCCAACCAAACAATAGCATGAATTCAAATTTTAAGCTAACAATCTACTTTATCCCTAAAGTGAATTTAAAATGTAAGAGATAAAAATACTCCCTAAGGCCTCTAGGCCTAACTAGTATCATCTTTACTTATAAATGAGATCCTTGGGACCCCACACTTAGTTTTTGTCATGCTCCTTAGCTCCAATTTATGGTACTCAGACTTTCCATTAACCTGTGACTCAACCAAAAACAAAAACTACGTAAAATAAAAACTAAAAAAAAATAAATATAAAACATACCTAATTAACTTGGGTTTCCTCCCAAGCAGCGCCTGGTTCAGGGTCGCGGCACGGCCCAACTCAACTCAACCATATTCCTTCATCTTTTACTCCCCTTTAGGAGCCATTTTCTCATTCATTTCAAACCTATTGAGTTTGCACTCCTAAGGTCAATATCTCTCTCAACTTTAACCATCAAAACATTGGGAAATAATGGATTCAACTTGGACTACTCAGTCAGGTAATCCAAAGAGGTCTTTGGTGGATTAACTACCCAAGACTTATCTATTTCAAAAACATTAATCATACACAAATCTTTAATTTGGGATGTTACATTGGGTGCTTTGTAAATATTAAATACCACTTCCTTATCCTCTACCCTCATTTTGAGTGTGCCTTCTCTAACATAAATTAAAGCCCCTCCAGTTGCTATAAATGGATGCCCCAAGATGATTGGTACCTATTCATCTGCCTCAAAATCAAGAACAATAAAATCAACAGGCATAATGAATTTACCAACCTTTATGAGAACATCCTCAATTATTCCTTCTGGAAATATGAATGATTCGTCTGCCAGCTGTAACACCATGGTGGTCGATTTAAGCTTTCCCAAGCCTAATTTTTTAAACCATGATAGGGGCATCAAATTTATGCTTGCCCCTAAGTCACTCAGTGCATAGGCCACTTTGCTCTAGATTTGAATAAGGATAGCAAACCTCCCCTGATCTCTTAATTTCTTAGGGACTTTCTGTGTTATCACAATGCTACACTCTTCAGTGAGTATGATAGCTCCCACATCCCATAATTTCACCTTTATTGTCCACCACATCCCTTAAGTACATTGCGTACTTGGGCATACTCTTCAAAATATCTAGAAAAGGTAAGTTAATTTGAAGCCCTATGAATATATCATAGAACTTTAAGAACATGGAATCCTCCTTTACTTTCATGTGCTTCTGTGGGAAGGATAGTGGCGGCATCTTCTTGTTTTCTTTTGTAGTAACTTTTTCTTCCAAGTACTCAGACTTTCTTGATTTTTCAGCAACTTCTTTATTTACCTGTTCAGTGACCACATCAGCATCTACCTCCTTAGTTTTATTCGGAGGTTCTCCTTAAAGAATTTTACCACTTCTTAAGTTGATTGCCATAACCTTCTTTGGATTTTTTGTATCTGCTGGTAAACCACCTTGTGGCATAGTATTTAATGCATGTGATAATTTCCCCAATTGCAACTCTAAACTTCTTGTGGTTGCTTGCTGATTTTTTATGTTTGCAGTTAATTGTGTATGAGTAGCTAGAAGTTGCTTCAACATCTCTTCCATATTGCTAGTGGAATGAATAGTTTGGGCATGTGGTTGCTGAATTTATTATTGTCGTGCATTCCAAGGATGAGTCAGCAGCATCATCTTGTAGGAATTTCCACAATTTGGCCTTTGGGCATTACCTATATACATCACTAATTTCAGATTGCAAGCATACATAGCCGCTAAGTGACCACTATTACCACACACTTCACACCAACTTGGATCTTGTTGGATGGCATTGACTGCGATTGTAGGTTGTGGAGATCCCAATTTTAGGCTACTGATTTGAGTGTTTATCATATTTTGCAAAGATGCAACCTGAGCTGATAAGGTTGTAAATTGGTCCACCTCCAATATACCTGTAATTCTTTTTGTGGCACTTCTAGAATCTGAATGCCATTCTGGATTTCCTTGTACTATGCAGTTCAATAATGTGTATATCTTATAATAAGTCAACTCTAGCACTTGACCACCTGCGGCTGAATCTAGCAAAATCATCGTATTATGATCAAGAGCTTCTACAAAAGAATGAGCAAGCACCTCATTGGACTATTGGTGGTGTGGACAATCCTGAAGAAGAGCCTTGAAGCATTCCCAAGCATGATAGAGGTTTTAATTAGGCTTCTATTTGAGGCTCACTATCTCACTACTAAGTCTCGTAGTATTGCCTGATGGAAAGAATCTAATGAGGAACTTTCTGGCTAAGTCATCCTATGATGTAATTGAACAGGTTGGCTCTGTATTCAACCACCTTTTTACTTGCCCCAATAGTAAATGGGAAAAAAGTGTTAGCCTCGCATAATCTGTACTCACCCCAGGTGGAATGAATGTATCAATAAGATCAATGACAGTCTGCAAGTGGACTTGTGGATCCTTATTTGAAAGCCCTAAAAATTATCCACTGTTGATTAGCAGCTGCACCATGTTATGCTTTAACTCAAAATTCCCTCCAGGAGTCAGTCTTTATTTGGGGATGTCAAGTTCATCAGAAGTAGGACTGCCACATTTCGAACCATCCTGTGTGCTTGTTGTTCTGCAGCCATTATAGCAGGATTCTCTTGGTTTTCTTGGATTTGAGGAATTTGAGGGAGAAGGTGTGCTTCTCTCCTTCTTTGATGAAAAAGTTGCATAGGTTCAGCACTTCGTTCAACCAAGTCCTGATCCCTTGCCAACTTTTGTAACCTGTTTTCTGCAAAAATAAAACCAAGACCAAGCATAAAAACACCAAATAAATCTAAAAGTAAAACTAAAATAAATAGTTGCCAAATAATAAGTCCCCGACAACGGTGACAAAAACTTGACAGTGCCCAAGCACACATGCAAGTGTACGTGGTCTTATAAAGTAGTAAAGTGGACTAATGAAAGCCGAATGTCGATCCAACAGGGACTTGATCTAACAAGGATTCAATTCTAGTTTAACTTTTAAGATTAATTCAGTACAAGAGTAACGAAAAAGAGTTTTTGTATTTTGTAAATTAGAAATAAATTAAACAGTGCATAAATTAAAATACTTGAGACAGTCAATGGAAAAAAACCCAGGGTTAAAGCACTCCAAACAATCATACTATGTTATTGAATTTCATCCGCTAATTTATTTATCTTGGTTGTTGATTCATAGGGTTAATTGCATGATCATAGTTCCCAACCTCTAATCTTTTACCTAATATGGATATTACAGCTATATCGTTGAGCGAAGATGTAATATTCCAATTAAGTTAATAAAAGATATCATGCTATGTTTGAATCAAATAGGCATCTAAGTACATCCCTGTCCTAGATACTAAGTTTAATTCTTTATTTTATAAAAGAATACGAAACCAAACTTTGTTTATTCCCATGTTCTATCTCCCTATTTCCTCTCTCAAGATCAAAAGGTGGACAACATATGTATTTTATGGGTGATCAATCCATAAAATATTTAAAATAACAATAAACAAACAACCAAATATTATAAACAAATCCAAAAAAATTAATCCAAAACAATAGTAATCATGATCTTGGATTTAACCCCAGAAAGAGGATTTTTAGCTGATAATATTCATAATCATGATCCAAATAATTGAATACATGATATGATAATTAAAAGCTAATTAAAAAAATATTAAACCTAAAAATAGAATGTAGCAACCACCAAATATTCTCCACCATTTGGAACCGTTCCAAATTGTCCAAGTATTCTCAAAGTTGTGCCCAGGTGTGTATATATATCCTTTAATAATCCTCATTACAGTGGGATTTAAAGGATGGGATGAAAAAGATTCCCTCTTACCCAATCACGTGCCATGTAATTTTGGTCGTGCAATGTGACCCGTCATGACAAAATGTTGGCTTGAATCAACTGGGGGTCGCGATGCGAGGCTATCGCGACACCTCTCTAAAATTTGCTTCTCGAAAATTAGTTAAGTGTTAAATGTTCCTCCCTTCATCCATGCATTTTGTATTGTATTTATAATGAATTTTAAGCCTTTTTATTATCAATATATCACCGTATTCATCTCACAAAGCCTTCTACAATATCACACACCACAAATTAGAGATCAAAACAACACAATATCCTCAACAATGAATCGAAACAAGATTTAAGATAAAGCAAATTCGCAATGATCTTCACTTATTATTTTAACTCTAAACTTAATCAAATTAAACTTTGTCCATTACAAACAAGTTGTGCCATATGTAATTAAACATTTAGTCCATTTGGAATAAATTAAACACATTAGAATCTAACAAAACCAACTGGACACACAACTAGCTCAAGCTAGTAAAACTAGTTTTTTGGATTGAACTCTAAATGACTCAATTTAGCACAAACTTGATTGAAAAATAATTTGAACATTGTAATCACATACTTGGACACTTAAATTCTTATTTATATCAAAATTACCACTTTAAGCAAACAAATTTCTCTTAATACAAGGCAAAATAACATAGAATAATGATACCGAAGTGTATAAAACCACCTCAGATAAAATAGTGAGAAATCTTGTGATGTGGTGTCAGCCCACCAGCCTATTCCAATGCCAAGGCCGACACCAATATCGATCCTTCCCATAGCAACCCCCAAATTTACCACAAAGCCTCTATCCAAAAGATTAAGCAAATTAGGTTGGAATATGCCCCCAACCATGGCAAAAAACAATATCCAAAATAAAAAAAAGTGTCCAAAGAAATCCATAACGAGAAATGATACCTTCCAAAAGGATGGAAGATTACCACTTTAGCCAAAATGTTGTCCCCAAGTCAATCACTATGTAGGAGAAGTTGAATGGCCGGTTTCAATATAGCACGGGTATACAGCTGCCAGTAGACGGGGTTAGCGAGTAAGCTCTAGCATGAATCTTAAGATACGGATAAAATAATAATAGTTATAAAACCAAGTAAAACTATCCATAATGCATACAACCATACATATATATAAGTGTTAGGAAAGAGAAATGAGTTCAGCGTGCATTGAAAACCTTTACTTAGGATTTGTATCTTTGTCATCCTAAACCACCCACGAGCGATATGGGTTCATCTCCTCTAACTAAAAGGGCCTTAGTATATGTAGCCTCACGACCAGGGAATTATCCCATGGGATAAATTGTACATACCCCAATAATGTGACATTCTGCACACGATCCTCTAAGACCAATCCTCATATCGGCAAATACGAGTTTCCAGTTTTGGTCCCTCCAGGACCACCACCTTCCATAGCTACCTAATTATAACCAGTCTTAAAATAACCAACCAAATCAATTTACCATTTTATTGACCAAGGCCAATATTAGTGGTATCGTTATACCATCCTTTACTTGCAAGTAATATCCATAGCCAAACCATTTAGTTTAAGGGGACTTCCAAGTGCTCTTCCATATACTACATTAAACCACTTGGAGACTTCCATGTTCTTCACAAGCATAACCATTTATCCTTTAGCCTTTTCAAACCATTTAAACCATGTATAGTTCCTTTAACAAGTTTAAAACATGCAAGAGTTCCATTAAAAGAAATTAATGCAATGAACATATCTTTATAAGCATTTTATCAAACACCTTGGGGGCTTAATATAATGAAAACCAATTCCAAAGACCATTAAACCGTTACCATGCAATCCAATTGTCCAAAACCACCATTAATGCAAATAAAAGCATAAAATTAAAACCATAGGAAACCATAACCAAGCATTTAATATCAAAACACCCCAAATAATAGTTGGAAACCATAATCATGAAATAGTAAAACTATGTTATCAATCATATAAACTATTTTTTTAGTTGAAATTATAATAAGGGAAAAGAATCATGCCTTATACCAAAAAATTAATGGAAACAAATCAACAAAGCAAGCCCCAAATTAATCCTCAAGATGAAACCCTAGTATTCTTGCCCCAAAAGCTCTTGAGAGAATTATGGAGTGTTTTGGAGTAGTTTCTAAGTGTTTATGAATAGAGTAATAGGGTAAATAACCTCCTAAGTATATTAGAAGTCATGGGTCCAAGTTAGGGTAAGTAAGGAAATGTCCAGAATACTCCTACTTAAGTCGCTTAAAAATCCTATCACAGGGATACGACTAACCCATACGAGTCGTACCCTCTCTATATGATTTGTACCCACCGCTCATCTCCAAGCCTCAACCTTGGATTAAACACTGTCCAGTATATGACTCATCCAACTAAGTTGTAACTATAGTGTATGATCAGTACCCATGACCCGTATCCCTGGCAGAAAAATACCAGGAAGATCAAATCCTGGCTACCATATGAGTCCCTGATATGACTCGTACTAAGACCTAAGACTCATACCCCTAAGTCATACCCATTCCAGTGACTAAAACTATCTCACCAACTAATATTGGTCAGTATACAATAAGACCATACCACTCATACCCTAACATAGGCTCATACGCATGAGTTGTATTTGGTCCAAAAAATGGAATTCCAGGAAATTTTCTAAAGGTCAAAACCTAGGATGTTTCAAAAAACCTTCTTGACAAGGGTTTTATCCATCCTAGTATTTCTCTGTGGGGTGATCATGTTTTATTTGTATGAAGAAGGGATAGATTCCTTCGAATGTGTATTGATTACCATTAGTTGAATAAGGTTATGGTGAAGAATAAATATTTTTTTCTCATATTAATGATTTATTTGACTAGCTTTAGGCTGCTAGATATTTCTCTAAGATTGATCTTTGGTCAGGTTATCATCAGCTAAGGATTAGGGAGGTGGATATCCCTAAGACTGCCTTCCCAACCCATTATTATCACTATAAGTTCTTAGACATGGATTTTGGTCTGACTAATACCCTAGCAAAATTTATGGATCTCATAAATTGGGTGTTATGTCAGTTCTTAGATTTGTTTATCACAGTATTCATTGATGATATTCTGGTGTAATCTAGGAGTAAAGAGGATCATGCTGACCATCTCTATTTTATGTTGCAGACCTTAAAATATCAACATTTGTATGATAATATTTCAAAGTGTGAGTTCTGGTTGAAAGTTGTTACCTTTTAGGGTCATGTCATTTCTAATGTAGGGATTATGGTGGATCTGTAAAAAGTTACAGTGGTTGGCCCACGACTCCAACCGATATTAGGAGCTTCTTAGGTTTAGCTGGTTACTGTAGGAAATTAATGGTAAGTTCTTAACTATAGCTACCTCACTAACTAAGTTGACCCTGAAGAAGATAAAGTTCAAATGATTTGATGCTAGTGAGGTTAGTTTTGAAAAGCTGAAAGATAAATTGACTTTGCTCCTATTTTGACCTTGCTTGAGGATAATGATGGATTTGTGGTTTATTATAATGCATCTCATATAGTACTTGGTTGCGTGTTGATGTAGTATGGTAGGGTGGTGGTCTATACATTTAGGCAATTTAAAGTTCATGAGAGGAATTATCTAACTCATGACTTGGAGTTATTAGTTGTGGTGTTCGCATTGAAGATTTCTCATCACTATTTGTATGGAGTCCATATAAATATCTTCTTTAATCATAAGAGCTTGCAATATGTGTTCACCCAGAAGAAGTTAAATCTCAGGCAGATAAGGTAGCTTGAGTTGTTGAAAGACTACAACATGAGTCTTCATTATAAACTAGGTAAAGCTAATGTGGTTGTTGATTCTCTTAACTGGTTATCCATGAAAATTCTAACTCATATGGATGAGGATAAGCGAGATTTGGTAAAAGATATTCACCATTTTCTAACCTTGGAGTTTATTTCTTAGACTCTGAGAATGGTAATGTGTTTGGGCAAGAGGTGGCAAAGTCGTCCCTTGTTGCTAAAATAAAGGAGAAATAGGTATTAGATCCTTTTTTAATGAAGCTTAAAGAAGATATGAGACAACAAAAGGTTGTAGGTTTAAAGATTAGTGGCGATGGTATCTTGAGGTACCAAGGTAGATTATGTATTCCCAATGTATATGGGTTGCAAGAGAGAATCTTGGCTGAGGCTTATGATTTTCATTATGCCATTCATCCTTGTTCAATTAAGATGTATTATAATCTTAAGGAGATTTATTGGTGGAATAATATGAAGCGAGATATGGCCAGTTTTGTGGCTAAATTCATGGTGTGTCAACAAGTGAAGGTTGAGCACATAAGACCTATAGGGTTGTATCAAGAAATTAAGTTGACTGTATGGAAGTGGGAAGTGATTAATATTGACTTCGTTACTGGTCTTCCTCGGTCTTGGACTTAGTTTTATTTGATTTGGGTCATCATGGATAGGATGACTAAGTTTACTCATTTTTTTCCAGTGAGAACTAATTTTTCGACTGAAGACTATGTGAATCTGTTCCTCCAAGTGATTGTGAAGTTGCATGGGGTGCCTGTTTCTATCATGTCAGATCATGGTACTCGATTCTCATCACACTTTTGGTGTTTGTTTCAAAAAGGTTTGGGAACTAAGGTGATCCTTAGTACTTCTTTCAACCCGCTGTTTGATAGGAAATTAGAAAAAACTATTCTAACACTGGAAGACGTGCTTAAATCTTATGTAATTAACTATGGTGGTAGTTGGGTTGATCATTTTCGTCATATAGAGTTTGTGTATAATAATAGATATCACTCTAGTATCGGGATAATTTCATTTGAGGCATTGTATGGTAGGAGGTGTAAATCTCTTATTAAGTGGTTTGAGGTTGGTGAGGCAGAGATGTTTAGCCTTGATTTGGCTTACCAAGCCATGGAGAAGGTGAAGGTGATTCGAGATAGACTTAAGAGCACGCACGGTCACCAAAAATCCTATGCGGATGTGAGGTATAGGGAGTTAGAGTTTGAGGTTGGTGATTGGGTGTTCTTGATGATATCTCCCATGAAGTGAGTAATGCGGTTAGGAAGAAAAGAAAGCTCAGTCCCCGGTATATCAGCCCATACTTGGTCTTGAAAGGGGTTGGTAGTATTGCATATGAGTTGGAGTTGCCTACTTGTTTGAGCTTCATTCATCTAATGTTATATGTTTTGATGTTGAGAAAGTGCATCAATGATCCTTCATCAGTTGTTCCTTTAAAGGAGGTGGGTATTTCATATTCCTTATCTTATAAGGAAGTCCCAGTTAAAATTTTAGATCGACAAGTTTGTTGGCTATGAACAAAGGATGTGGTTTCGATAAAGGTTCTTTGGAGAAACCAAAAGGTGGAGGAAGCTATGTGGGAAGACGAAGAGGACATAAAGTCTAAGTATCCGTTCTTGTTTTCCACTCCGGATAATCACGCTTAAGGCATGTGTATTCCTTAACATCTTAGATTTCTAACTTTTTTAAAGGAAAAAATGATTTCTTTAGAATCTTTGTTTTTTATATTTTTTAAAGGTAAAAGTAGAGGTATGTGGAGCCAAATCATGCTAACAAATGTCTTGTCCCATCATTCGAGGATGAATGATCCAAGTGGGGAGAATTGAAACACCTTAGATTTTTGGCCCTTGAAATTTTCTTGAGCTTTGAGCTCATTGACTTGGTAACGACTCACCCTAGGAGTCGTAGGGTGTCGTTATGGGTCCTAGGGACCAAGTTGTAACCAAATTAATAAGATTGTGGATTGATTCTTCTCAGAGTATGAGTGGCTTACTAAGAGCCATAAATAAATGTTATGAGTCATTAGGTGTAATCATAGGGTTTTCGGTGTAAGTTCTAGTTTAGGTTCTGTGTTGACTACGACTAGACCCTATGAGTCGTAGGGTCCCATTACGAGTGGTGCCACTGAGTCGTAAGGACAATAGTGTAGGGTGACTTGGTGGTACTGCCTTAGTTATGACTTGTGGTTACGAGTCGTAGGGTGTAGCCACGAGTCAAGGGTTGACCCGTAGTCAAAGGCAACACTTTTTTAGCTTTTAAGTTAAGGGCATTGTGGATATTTCACCTTTTGTTTAAGTTGAAAACCACATGGTATAACCCCATTTAGGGTGTCATTAGAACTCAGAAATGCATCAAAGTAACTTCTCAACACTCTCAAATTCCTCAAGGTCAAGAACACTTAGGGTTTTCAAGAGGTTGATCAATTAAGGCTTTCAGGGTGATTTCTCTCTGTACATCCTACTATTTCAGGCATGTTACTCTTCACTCATTGTTAATTTTGTAAAACAATGTGCTTTAAAGTATTATTCATGAGATGTTTATGTTGGTTTTGAAATAAAGGTTGGGGTTTTTTGAATGCTTGTTGTTAAACAATGTTTTCCTACGGTTTATATATGATTAATCGTGCTTTAAATATGGTTTTGAACTTATAGGTGCATGGATATGGTGAATGAACTAGGGAATTGTGATTTTCCCAAACTTTTGACTTTTGAAGTGGTTATGACCCCAACCCCATAGTATGAAATTAGTTTTGAGACATGAGAAATTTGGGAATATGTAAAATTGAACTAGTTTTGAACTATTGCATGATATAAAGAAGTATTTGAAACACAATGGCTTGATTTAATTAAAAAGGGGAGTCGGTGTCCCCCACCATGTATTAATAAACAAAGGGAATTGTTTTCCCCAAGTTAATAGATAATTGTTTTGGCATGTTGATATTACCTTGCAAGTGTAGTTGGTATAAGTATACCAACAATGTATGTGTTAATGTGAAATGTAGTTTATGAATGGGATTGTGTGATAAATGTTTGAATTAGGCTTTAATAAAGGTTGTGTGGCTGAGTCATGAAAGTAGAGGTCCGGGTGATCGACACTGGAAACTGTATTTGCTGATGAGGGGTTCAAAGTGACCAGGGAGGCTCCGTAAATTATTACATGATCGGGTGATTAAGTCACCTTAGTATATATTTGGAGGTTTGAGTCTCCTGTATGCATATAAATGAGATTATTCTCTGGTTCATGTGACTACATGCACTAGGGTCGGACCAGGGGGTGAGAGCTGGGGCCCATATAGCTCGTAGGTACTACTATATTATGATTGAGCTATAAAATCTAGGTTAAGGTTTTTAAGTGTATGCTTAACCTTGTTTACTATCCCAGCATGAAGTGTATACATTTATTTGCATAGGTGCATTGGTTGACTTGGTTTGAATTGACAGTATTATTTTATCTTTATCCCTGAGTTACATGCTAGCATTCACTGTGCTAATTGTCTTCGGACAATGTATCCCCACGTGATGCAAGATTTGGCCATACTTCTACTTCTCGTGCTAAGTGATTATGGATTGATCAAAAGTCTACAAGAATTGTTGAGCTTCCATGCTTTGAAAGGCTCCATTTCTGGATTATTTTTTTCTTTTGAGTTATCGACTATTGGATACTATTTTTGGCTATAGTCGGGGTCATGTCCCAAGACTTTATTGATATTAGATTTGGTAGAGGATTTGTCGACTACTGTGGACTTGGAATGGTTTGGTTGTTGGTTAGTTTGGTTATACACATATCATAATATCTTTAATTTCATGTACTCTTATCTTGTTATGTGTTCGAAATTCATCCGACATGGGTGTAAGGTGGTCTACAATTTGGGTATTGGGGGTGGTCTCCGGTCCTTTTTGGACTTGAGATACCCCTCATGACCAGTCCCTAGTTTTGGTCATGTCTGATAAGGTGTGTCTATTTTCAAGAATCAATTTGGATTTATGTTAGGGGGGTCTACTCAAGAATCCATCTATCTGGTGAGGAGATATATAGAGAAATACCAAGAAAAAAAGTGGGACTTACATATGGTATTAATTAGCATTGAGAAGGCCTACGACAAAGTTCTGAGGGAAGTCCTTTAGATATGCCTTGAGGATATAGGTGTGCTAGTGGCTTATATTAATAAGATAACATACATGTATGATAGTGCTAAACTAGCCATTAGAATGGTAGGAAGCGACTCGAGGCATTTTTTGGTGGAAATGGGGTTCACCATGGATCTACTCTTTGTCCGTTTCTCTTTTGTAGATTTTTGTACTATCTTGGTGCATCTAATATGATGTGCCTTTATGTATATGTCACTTGCAGATAGAATAGTATTGATTGATGAAATATGTAGCGGAGTGAATGATAGGTTAGAGGTGTGGAGATAAACTTCAAAAGATAAAGGGTTTAGTTGAGCAGGACGAAAATTAAATATTTGGAGTACAAATTTAGTGAGGGGTTTCATGAGAAAGGAGTGGAATATTATTGTGGTTGGACATGACCATAATGGTTCCTACAAGTTGTATTTGGAATATCCTCAGCCAGAATCCTCAGTTGATGGTAACCAGACCTCAATTCAATCTTAAATAACACTATTGCTCCCTAAAGCTGGTCAAACAAGTCATCAATGTGAGGTATAGGATATTGATTCTTCACCGTCACCTTATTAAGCTACCTATAATCAATACACATATGCATGGAATCATCCTTTTTCTTCGCAAACAACATATGAGCTCCCCAAAGAGACATATTTGGTCAAATAAAACCCTTACCATGAAGATTTTAAAGTTGAGAATTTAGCTCCTAAAGCTCAGCAGAAGACATAAGGTAAGAAGCCATAGAAATAGACTGGTTTCTTGTCTCAATATCAATAACAAACTCAATAACACACCAGGAGGAAGATCCGGTAGATTGATATGGAAAACATGAAGAAACTCACAAACCATAAGAATAGAGTGAAGCAATGGACTCTCCCTAATGAAATCACAAATAAAAGAGAGATAAGACTCACAGCCCCTCAAAATAAGTCTCCTAGCCCAAATATAAGAGATAATACCCATCAGTTTGCGGCTAATGCTCCTTTCCATAGCACCGAGATTCTGCTGAATATGGAAAAGATAACGGTCTTGGCCAAATAATCCAGGACTACATAATAGTGGGATAACCAGTCCATGCCCAGAATCATATCAAAATCTATATGTCTAATATAACAAGATTATCATGAGTATTAAAACTCAAACAGTCACAACAAATGATCTAAAAACCCAATCCACCACTAAAGAATCACTCACGGGTGTAGATACACATAATGACACAGATAATGAGTCCTAAGATAACTCTAATCATGGGGAATAATAAGCATACATATAAGAATAAGTGGATCCCATATCAAATAAAGCAAAAGTCGACTGATGGCACACCAAGATCGTACTTGTGATAGCCACATCAAAAGACTCAGCCTTTAGTCTAGTAGGTACTGCATATAACTGACTATGCCCACCACCTGGCTGAGCTCCTAACTGATCTCTTATCTAACCTACTTGAGAGCCTCCATGAGCACCCTAGGGTCTACCCTTACGACCATGCATACCACCTCTAGCTTAGGGATGAACTTCCCTAATAGGTAAAACACTTTAAGATAAAGGAATAGTCGCTCCATGACTGGGCACTCTATCGAAAAATAACCAAAATCTCTAAAACCATAGCGTGCCCCAGGTGCTATACAAACCTAGAAGACTCCACTGACCTGTAATAATAACCATGACTAGAATAACCAGAAGGCGAACCCCTCAAAGACTAACTGCTACCCTGGACAAAATAATTATTGTAACTAGACTGGCCTCCATCAATAATCTGGAGTGCGGCCTAAATGGGCCTACTAAACTAACCTAGATGCTAATAAGGCTGACATTGAGGATACCTACCCTAAGAATCATTGCCTTTGAAACACAAGCCATTATGACTCCCACTAAAACTACCTTGGTATTATGGCATCTTATCATTGCCCCCTTGGGCCTCGTGATACATCTTCTCCGTAACCTGAGCATGATCAATTACCTTAGCAAAAGATTTACCTGCAGCTACCAAACTCTATGTATACATGCAAAAAGAAAGTCTCAGTCCCCAATCAAAGTATCGAACCCTCTCATAATCAGTAATCATAATAGAAGTAGCATGCCTAGCCAACTAATGAAATCGATCCCCATACTTTACAATAGCCATGGAGCCCTTATCTAACCTTTAGAACTAATACCTCAAATGATCCCTAATACTGTGAGGCATATACTTCCCCAAGAAGACCTTAAATAACTGAGTCTATGTTAATGAAGGTGATCCAACTGTCCTGGAATCAACATAACATATCCACCAATTGTGAGCTACCAATTCTTATTGAAGAGTAGTGTAATCCATACCACAATTCTCAATTAGGCCCAAATTATGGATCCTATCCTCATAAGCAATAAATAAACTCATATGTATCTTCGCCCGGTGCACTAAAAATCCTAGACAGGGCCAATATTAAAAATCTACCCAACATCTGCTGCTCCTCAATAGACATAGTAGGCTGGGAAACTATCGGCTGAGCAACTATCGACTAGAAAACAGCTAGTGCAAGGGGACTTTAATTTTGGAAGTTGCAGCTATAGGTTGCGCCCCTGCCTCATTACCATTGTGATCCACAGGCTATGTACCATCAGACGGTGCACCACCAACTAATCCTAAAAGAGGAATCAAGGCATCCCTGGGCACTGAAGAAGAAATAAACCTTGGTAGAGCCTGGACTAGTTCCTGGCCTACCGTTGGATAGGGTAGAAGAATCTCGGGCTTGAAAGTACGAATAGTGTCTAGAAAAGGCCCCATATCCTGACCCTAATCTAGGAACACATATCTAGGTTATACATAAATGTTTGGGTCATCCTCAATCAGCGACAAGATCCCTAGGCTTAATATCGAAATCCTCATCAATGATACTATGTGTCCTATCCATCTACGAAGAGTGATATTAAAGGAATTCTTTAGAAACTAACTTAGACTCTTAGCGAGATTAGTGAAGGAGTGAAAAATTCCTAAAAGTCTCCTATAGCCCCTGAAAAAAAGAAACAAACGTCATTGTTCTTATCTGTCGGACTTTACTAGCCAATTGCTCTTGTATCAACAATACTAGTGAACCTGGCTCTGATACCAATTTGTCCTAACCCATTTTATGAGTCATGATGGCACCTATTCTATCCCTCTAGTAGGTAAGCCAAATTGTACCCTCGAGCTAAGAAATAGGCTAAAAGGTCAAAAACCAATGAGATAATTCGATGGAAAATGGCCTAAAAGACCGAAAACCAACAATTTAAGGCTTATAATAATAACAAGACAGTAAATAGAGTCTAATATATTGATAAAGCATAAATAACCATCCCATAACCTAGTAGTGTCGGTACAAGAGCTACTATAAATCAATCATATGTTTTGAAATAGTCAAATACAATTTGCCTCAAAAAATAACATACTAGATATAGATAATAGAAGGAAAAAAGGGCAACTCCAACTTTGAGAGCTCACTGTATCTCCGTAATCCAAGTCAGCATGATCGTCAAGAAAGAAGTGGCTACTATTACTCAGATTTACACCAAAAAGATACAAAAGTGTACTACGTGTACCAAAACAATGGGTATTAAGCAAGCATCATCGATCGATTGAGCTAAATTATGAAATAAATACGATAAAATGCAAGATAAATAAGCTAAGTCAAGGGGGAATCTAGAAATGAGATCCAAAGATGTTGTGTATAAATCATTAAATACTTTCAGAATAATAACATAAAGGACACAAATATAACTACTAAATTGGCCCCCAAAAGTAAATAGGTGCAAAAAAGTAAATAACCCAACGTAGGCACCCATAAGCCTAGGTGTACAATCAAAGAAAATTAAATAATTGAATAACCATAAATCATCAACTATCATGCGATAACCGAGAATCTTGCCGTACTATATCGTATCATGAATAACTCGCAATGTCGGACTAGGACCAAAACTCAATACCATCATCATCATTATCATTATTTCTCAAACTTGAACCAAAACTCATATTATAAATATCATAATCAATTACCAAACTTGAACTGGAACTCATATCATCAATATCATAATCAATTGTTGTACTTGAATCAAAACTTACATCATTAATTTCATAATCAATTGTCGGACTTGAACCAGACTTATATCATCAAACAATCAGGTTTTACCGTAATTAACATTAACTCCCAAATATAAAACCATCATAAAAATTAGGTATCTAGCATCGTAAAGTCCCATAATAAGCATTTCAAAATATATAATGAGTGTATAAAGGCCTACAAGGGATAACACAAGTCTTGGACTAAGGTAGGCTGGAGGAGTCCTACTTCTAATCCCCGAAATTATTTTAAGGTGAATTATATCCTGGACTAGGTTAAGGTATCTAAATTAATTTATAAATGTTAAAGAAGTCATAACTATCCCTAAGATGGAAATCTATCTAAAAAATGAGCAACTTAGACAATTCCGCCTAATTTATAGTGTCAAGATAGCCTACATAGTCCAACTAATCCAATTATTGTCAATTATGTCACCAACAAAAAAATATCACCCCATATCTACCATAATATCATAAATACACTACAAAATAGCTCAATCTATAAAAAGGGTAAACCTAGCCTACTTGGATGCCAAAGAAAAACCCAAAGAGTCCATCAAAACCAATGATTTTCCCTTTCGAGAAACTTCCCCAACATGTAACACTATCAAAATCATAATATACTTATCAAAACGAGAACAATGATACCCATATTTCACTATTGTACTCTGAATCTAAAATCACATAAAAATCCCATGTGGGGTCATTTGTGGAGTCGCACTTTCAAAATCTACACAATGTCCCTCTATGCTCAAGGAATATTTATCCTAAAATGGGTGAATTCTAAGATCTAATGGTTCTACAATCAAGTTAGAGAGATTCTAGGGATTTTAGAGAAGAGATGAAGGATTCTATGAAGAAATAAAGTGAATTTCACCATAAATTCAAAGAAGAAACGCGTAAATTAATTTCACCCAAACTCCAAAATCACCCACAAATAATTCTCCTAGGTATTCCCACTTTTTAGGGTTCAATATTCTAGAAAATGGATGAAAATGGGGATAATCAGGCTAAGTGAGGTTCTTATACCCTTACCAGGTACTCGAGTGTCGTTTAAGTGACATCTTGTAACTTGCATAGGTATCGCTTAAGCGGTCCCTTGCTGCTTTAGAGGCTATTGCTTAAGCAATAGGGGTTCATCTTAAGAGGACTTCCATTGATCTAAGCCTGTCTTTTAAGCGATAGGCCAACCACTTTAGTGACCCCTTTGCTCAAGCGGCCCAAAAGGCGCTTAAGTGGTGCACCAACATCAGCTGAGACTTGAAATTTTTTCAATTCTCCACTAATACCTTGGCATTCCAGACTAGCATATGTAAACGAACTATGGTATCTAGTTAAATTAAAAATTCTGAACTCAATAGAATAGTCAAAATCTCCATCCGATGTCATTTCGATAAAAAATGGGTTCCACATGCATGTGTTATTTTTCTTAACTTCCAGTCTATGACTCGAAATGAGCCCAGGAGTCTCGGGACCCAAACCAAGGGTCTTCCTGGCATAAAATTAATGTTTTAGAGATATTAGAATAGTCAAAATTGGCATACAAGGTCATTTGACCCATGTTTTTGCCCGATAGCTAATTTAAACTAGCAAAGACTTTAAAATAGGGAATTGGCTGTAAAAATCAAATAAACTACCCAGTAATCGAACTATCAATTCCAGCAAGTCATAAATGACTTAGGAAAGCTATAGAAAAGCTCTAAATAAAGAAGATTGTTGAAAATATAAAAAATAACCTAGAGGGTCATTATATCAAATTATTGTCTAATATCATATGATTTAATTTCATTCTAATGGAATCTTTATTTCACAAAAGAAATATGTTCAAGAAATTTTAAGGAGATTTGGTATGACAAATTGCAACTCTGTCACCACACCTTTTTTATTTTCAATTCCCAGAAAATAATGCATCAAGCCAAGATCCAACATCTCAAACTCAGTCATTATCAATTGCTTAAAGTTTTCAAGCAATACAGGATTATTCCTACTACAAATTAAATCGTCTACAAATAAGAATACAATGGAAAGCTTTTAATCTTAAATTTTAGTATATAGGGTATGCTCATATGGATATTTTCTGAAACTTTCCATATTTAAATAAGCATCAATGCGACTATACTAAGGTCGTGGAGCTTGTTTTAGTCCATATATTGCTTTTCTCAATCTACAAACTTTATGTTCACTGCCATACTTAATGTAACTAGGGGTTGATTAACATATACCTGCTCTTACAATTCACCGTGTAGGAAGGCTGATTTCACATTTAATTGATGAATTGACCAGTTATTTTGGGTTGTAAATGCCACCACCAACCTGATAGTATCGAGGTTGACAATTAGAGAAAAGACCTCTTTGTAATCCACACCATACTCTTGCTTATATCCTTAGGCCAGTAAGCGTTCCTTGTAGTTGTAAACTTCACCATTATCATTGAGCTTGGTTTTATATACCCATTTAATTCCAATTTTCCTTTGCCCTTTTGGTATATCAGTAAGCTCCCAAGTTCCATTTTTTTCAATTGCTAAAATTTCAACATCCATAACCTCCTTCCATTTTGTTTCTTAGACAACACTTTCAAAACTTATTGGGTCATAATATGCAAACAATACAAAGTAAGAAATTGTCTCACCATGTATATTACCACCGTTTGCCTGATAATCTTGCATCCAGGTCTTTTTTGGACATGAGGAATAACTTTCTCTATTTTAATAGGTTCTTTCACAAGTGGGAAAACTTCAGCAGTTCGAGCAATGTTTGCTAGAATTTCATACCTTAAAGCTACTTCTTTTGAGTCATCATCACACAGAACCTAACTAGATGGTTGTTCATCCCAATTTTATGTATTGTCATTATCAAATCAAAATCACTACTAGTCTCTATCCTTTTTGTTAAAGGATTAAACAACTTGTATGCTTTGGATGTCTCGCTGACACCAATAAAGACATACTTTATGGCTCTATCATCAAGATTCTTTCTTTTTACATTTGGGACATGTTCATAAGAAATCCATCCAAAAATTATGAAGTGATCTACAACTGGTCTCCTTCCATTCCAAGCCTACCCTGGTGACACATCTCGAAGAGAAAAAGTAGGACTTCTATATTTAAACATTAGATATAGTTTCCACACACCTATTCATAGTTTTAAAATAGATATTACCTTTACCCATTACATTTACAGTGGAGAGATCACTAAAACCAACAGTCAAACCAAATCTTTCACTTAAATAAACGAAAGAAGACTTACTTCCAGCCATGTGGTTACTGCAGCCAGTATTCATATACCAAATAGCTTGTTTTTTAGGCTTATTTGCAAATGGACTGGCACTAACAAGGTTTCTCCTTCCTTGTTCTCAACTAAATATGACTTTTATTCTTTCTCATTATGTAGCCTGGTATGACATTCAGAATGATAATGGCCAAATTTATGGCAACGATAACATTCTATATTGGAGTTGTCAAAATCTCGTTCCTCTACCTTTGTTGTAGTCTGCTTTGGCTAAGAAAATTTGACCACCATGTTTGTTTTCTCCATCTCTATTTCATCAATCTCCTTACCCTCTTCCTCTACCTTTTCCATTTTCTCTAGAATTGGAAGAAGTAAAAGTAAAAGCCTTCAAGTCCTACTCCTCAAAATTTAAACTATGGTTCATCTTCTGCTCATGCACAAACAAGGAGCTTTACAATCATCAAGTGATAAAGAATCTATGTCTTTTGACTCCTCAAAAAATCATACAACATAATCATAATTTGGTGTCAACGAATGCAATATATTTTTAATAATTGTGACATCATTCATTTTCACACCATGAAATGGCTTATCTCCATAGTTCTAGCCCAGTAACTAGTGACACCTTCATCTTATTTCATATGCAAAGTTTCAAAGTCCCTTATCAAGGCTTGAAGTTGTGCTCACTTCACTCTTGTAGTGCATTGATACTTCTTCTTCATGGAGTCCTATATATCATTGGAAGTTTCTTTGCAAAGAATAGTTTCCAAGATAGTACACTCAATAGCCTGAAAGAGGTAAGTTTTTGCTTTTAAATCTTTTGGTTTTCTTACTTCGAACTCCATATTTTAAGTATTTGTCAAAGCTTCATCTTTTGCTGAAGAACTAATGCCATCCTCGACAATTGGCCAATACTCCTTGGACTGTAATAATTTTCATCAGCATACTCTAATGGTCATAGCAACCTTTAAAATGAGGAATGGTTGTTTGCACAAAGTTGCTCTCTGAATCCATAGATGGATAATAAATTTTTGGGTAAACTCTCCTCACTGATTTTTCTTTCTTTATAGATTAAACCTGACTTTAATACCATTGATAAAATACTATAAATAGAACAATGAAGAAAGAAAATTAAAATATCAACAGAAGAAAAATGATGTTCTATGCAACTTTCTCTTATTTTTTATAGCAAACGGGATATGTCATTATACAGACTTTTATAGAGAATTTTTTGTTATGCATAAGACCCATAAACCCATGATTACTAGGACTCCTAACAGACTACCAACTAACTGAAAATATTCCCACTTCCTAATAACTAGGATTTGAACAATTCAACAAAAAATAAAAGGACCAACACATAAAAAATAAATGGTTCCTAAGGACAATTCCAAGAAGATCGACATGAGCGTCAATGAAATCTTCCTGCCTAACATATTCTTGATAAAACAAAGAACTCAATATCGGTGTGAGCATCAATGAAAGCTATCATCCATAATATATTCTACGTAAAATTAAACCAGAAGATTGACTTGAGAATAGATGAAGTTAAATGACATTGTAAATGCTTACAACTTTATTTGCATCTGATGGCCTTGATATAAGAGATTTGGTTGTTCATAAATATTTAAAATGGTTCTAAGTATTAAGAAAATGGGTAGGTTTCGTTAAAAATATCCAGGACATGACAAGGCCAGATACCTCATAAAAAAAATTAAAAAGGAAATTACATAGTAAAATTTACGTAAATATCAACTAGTTTACCCATATTTATATGTTTTTCCGACTTTTTCCAAAATCCATGTATTTTTAATTTAAGATACATTTAAAGTAAATGAGAAACATATTAATGATGCATCTTATTTATTAACTGATTTCCTTAATTCAAGGGATGAAATGGATAGCAAGCATTAAATTAGCAATTAAATCAACCAATCATCTAAATAACTAAAGAAAATCCCACATAAAATGAAAATTTGTTATTAATTTCAATTTTGAACATATTTTCTTCCATAATTATTGTTTACTGTGTTCTGTTTTTCGTTGTTCAACATTTATTTTTCATATATTTTCAATGAATATTTTTGTCCTACTATGTTATTCTGGTGTTTAGATTAATGATTTCAAATATAAGTTCTATTAGAGTGATGGCATTGTTGTAGGAGAACATGTTAATTATGAAAAATTAATTTCTGTCATTGTCGTTGAACTTGAAATTGATGAAAGTAGGAAAAAATTGAGGCTCGATACGTTATTGATGGTAATGCAGCTCCATTATTGATTCGTAATGATATGGATTTGAATATGTATATATAGGTTAAGAAAAGTGTTTCCAATCTTGGGATGTATCCACTAATCATTACCACAATCAATAAAGATGAAATAGAGATCATGTTTGAGGGTGAAACCGGATCAATTATGTGTTTGAAGAATTCTTGTAAAGAAGTTGCTGAATTAGTTGGTGATATTTCTGATTGTTCGGATCCATTGACTTTGTGTGATATGAAGTCGAACAAGATTACTTCAGATTATAACATTAATGTAGTTAAGGTTGGTCAAACCTACAAGGACGAGAAAAATCTGATTTTTGTTTTGGCAAGGTATTTCATAGAGCATTGTTTCAATTTCAAAGCGCAAAGATCTGAAAAAAAATAGTATCTATCACGTTTTAATTTTTAGAAATAATTATGTATCCCATGTTTATGATTTATGTATCTCACTGTAATATTATGTATATGTTAAGTGAAACATATCTCATCAATATATTTTTCTATTCTATGAAAACTACTTTGATTATGTGTATTTTTTTTTTTTGCAATGTTTATGTAATTATGAAGTGATACTTGTTATTCAAATTAATTAAAAATAGATACAGAATTATTGTTTGGTCAAATACAGAAGATAATATGAAGTTGAAATAATTTTATGTTAATGTTGTTGAATTTATTAGAAATAGTTAGTTGTAATGTCATAAAATTTAATATTGGAAGCTTTGTTATTGTTATATTAACATATATTTATGTTGTTACATTTTTCTTATTTTTTACTATTTTTGCAACTACGTCCTAAAATGTTGTTCGGTGGATTGTACTTGGATATTAAAGGCATCATGTAAAAAGGGTTTGGATCTATTTAAAGTAACATTTTTTCATGACTTTTGCATATGCCCTTTGAAGAAGAGTGTTTACGCAACTTCAAACTATAATTCCATTTGTTAGTGATTTTACTGCTCCAAAACTGGTCAATCTCAAGAGAATACACACACCGAATGACATAATTGATGATATTAAAAATACTTTTGGTGTCGACATTAATTATCAGAAGGTATGGAGGACAAAAGAATATATAATTGAGATATTAAGGGAAAAACCTACTGGTAGTTATTGTCAAATGCCTAGATACTTATATATATTCTTAATTCTGTTTATCCCAAATCATATATTAGAATACACAAATCTGAGGATAACAAATTTATGTATCTCTTCATAGGGTTACAACCATTAATGTGAAGATTCTAGTTTTGCAGGTCGGTAGTTGTAGTTCATGCAGAGCATTTGAGAAGAGCATTTGTGCAGAGCGTATGAAGGGACATTTGTATCGAAATTCAATCTTGATGGTGTAGGTACATAATTTAACTTCTTTAAAATATCATTTTTGGATGTAAACTGCAAACTATATTTGTGTGTTGTTTTTAATTTTTCTATATAATATATTTTTAATAGTGACAATAAAATTTTGTTTTTCAAATTGTAGGAAGCATATTGTCGATTGTGTATGGTATTGCTGACACAGAAATTGCTAATACTTTGTAACACCCCGCATTTTTGGACTAGACTTTGAACCATTATTACTATGTCTGTTAAGTCTAATTCCATGATTTACATTTAAATACGGGAGTCATGACCTTTATCCTAGTGTATGAAGTGCTTATGAGGTGAAAAATATTCATAAAAATCCCTTAGAGCAAAGTTAAGCTAAAAGCCTTTTATTCGGTCAAATTTTGGTGTTTGATTCGACAAAGATAGGCTCTAAATGTGTATAAATTTTTATATATGTGGAATTTTTAAGCTCAAGACCCACCACATTATAGATAATTGAATTATATTTCCAATGATACCAATTTTGCCTTAATCTGATACCCGAGCAAAAAGCTATGATTTTTTCGTAAGAGAAAGTAAGGGTCTGCGATTGGTTCGCGGTGCGTTGCTCTCTTCATGTGATATGGGACACGACATGTTTCTCTCTCCATGTGATATGGAATACAACATGAAGATTATTCAACCTCTGTTTTAACTTCTTAATGGTTAAGGGGCACTTTGGTCCTTTCACCTCAGCCCTAACTGTCCAACGCATGAATTAAGCACCCAGAGGGCATTATTTGCCCATCTCTTCAAATCAACTCACGTAAAAACCCTCCCTTTTCCCAAGAACAATAATTCAATCTTCAAATTTTAGAAATCCTTAAGAATTCATCTAGTGAGGTATATGTGATGTTCATCCATTGATTCTTTCTACCTATGGAGTCCAAGAATCCTCTTTTAGTTTAAATTATGAGTTTTACGTGTTAAATCTGAACTAAATCCATGAATATCTTGTTAATTTTAGTACATAATATGTTTACAAGTGCTTTCAAGTGGTATAAGATATCAAATGTGTTGAGTATTGATATTCCCATGTCAAATCCCTAATTTATGATGTTAGCGATGCAATCATGTTGTCCCATTATGTTTAATATGTTCCCATGTTTAAGTTCATGATTCTCATGTGTTTGATGGAATGCTTATGTTTTTGGTTCTTGAAAAATGATTCCCTACTACATTTTTAAAGCTTTCATAATGCATTATTATTGTTATTATTTCTATTCAGTGCTGGTGGGTTATGAACACCTGATACCTATGTGTTTATTTGCATTTTAGATCTTTCAAATGATGATTTCAGTTAAACCATAAATATTACCATTTACTCAGTTGCTATGATCATAATGAGTAATATCAGTTGATATGTTCAGTCAAACTTAAGTTAGTGCTAGTGTCAGTTCAATTGGGAGTAGGATTTAGTACTGAGTGAACCCAGGTATGGGGGATCACCTGCCAGTAGAGTGTGTGACTCTTTGTAGAAATCCCTGAATTCCAGAACTATGTATCCAGCATAGGTTTGAGATGTTTTCCTGCTAGTTGAGGGTTGACATATCTCTCATGAGAGAACCTGCCAGTAGAGGGTGACTCCTTAGTCCTTCGGGACACTAGTTTAGTGGATACACACAGCCAGTACTAGTACCCATGGAATGGTACTAACACCCTTTTAATTGGGTTACACGTTGGACCTCAATTAACTTAGATCGGGGCATATCGATTAGATGATACCTCCCACAGTTTTAGTATAGTATTTAGTATATTTTCAGTTTAGGTTTGCTTGACTAAGTGTACAAATTTTTTTATATTTAGTTTTACAGGTTTTAGTATTTCATATTACAGATTATCTCAGTAACATAACAGATATGCAATTAGAATTTCATTCTCAGATTTTATATGTTCATGTATTCATGTACAGTTACCCCATGCATTTTAGCCTATCCCCATCATATATACAAGTACATTTAAAGTACTGACCAAATACTCTTCTTTGTGCTATGAAGTATTATATCATAGGTTTGGACGCTCAGTTTACCAATCATACTTAGACAACCTAGCATTACAGAAGCAGCAATAGTGGTGAGTCCTCACCCTTAGAGGATATATTATCTCTCATTTAATTTCTTCAGTATTTCATTATGTTTTGTGGTTGGAGTTAGTTGGGGGGATATCCCATCAACTCCTTAGTTATTTTAGAGGCTTTAAAACGCTCAGATAGTCAGTTAGACAGTTAGACAATTTTATCAATTTTATTAGTGGTTTTCAAATAGACCATTTGGTTTGATATCTTGTCAAGTGTTTCAAACTTATGATTAAGTCATACTATCAGTATTAAGACTTATAGTACCTTATCAGTTTATCTTCCACACAGATGCTTTATTACTATTTTATTTAGTTCTCACAGTAGGTACCAGCTCATGGGTTATCTTGTGGTCACTTGTAATCATAAGCACCGTTGTCGCAATTAGGGCGTAGCCTTTGGTCGTGACAAAACTTGATATCAGAGCCTAAGCTTTTAAAGTGTCCTATAGAGTATAAAATTCGCATTTATTAGAGTCTTATACATAGGTATAAAGCACGCCACACTTATAGATGAGAGGATAAGAGACATTTTAGAAAACGTTTCCCATTTTTTAGTGCTTATGTCATATGAAAGACATGAGCTCTATTTAAATTCTTTTTATAATTCATACTTTATTCTATTTACAGACAATGCCTCCCATGAGAAATAACAAAAGAAAGAATGGGGATCAGCCCACACCACTGCCTGTTCAGGAAGATCCCCTGAATGAACATGTTTCTCATGCTGAGTTCAGGGCCTCTTTCATGGCCTTAGCCCATTCGGTAGCTGGTCAAAACAATTAACAGGTTGTTTCTCCAGCCAATCCAGTCGCCAATATAGCCACAGCTAGGATTTAGGATTTCACCCAAATGAATCCCCCTTTATTTTTGGGATCCAAGTCTAAGAAGAATCCACAAGAATTCTTGGATATGGTACAGAAAGTGACTGATATCATGGGTGTCACTTTAATAGAGAGTTTAGAGTTGACTACCTATCAGTTATAAGATGTATCTCATACTTAGTTTAGGCAATAGAAAAAGGATAGAGGAGTTGAGGTAGGGCTTATAGAGTGGAAGGAGTTTTCCATGACTTTTTTAGACAGGTTTTTCCAATTAGAGTAGAGGGATGCTAAGGTGCAATAATTTAGTAATTTGAAGCTAGGTAATATAAGTGTGAAGGAGTACTTGCTTAAGTTCACTCAGTTGGCGAGGTATGCTCCTTCGATGGTGGCTGATAATAGGTCTAGAATGAGTAAGTTTGTATTTGGTGTATCTGATATGTGGTCAAGGAGTGTAGAGCCGCAATATTTATTAAGGAGATAGACTTATCTAGACTTATGATTCATTCTCAATAGATTAAAGAAGATAAGCTTAAGGATAAAGAGAGAGAGAATACGAGGGATAGAATAGGTAGTTTCAACTTTTCACATCCGAGGTAAGAGGGTGGTAACTATTCATAATTTTGTCAAAAATTTTCAGGCCCATCTTTGTCTTCAGCTAGTGCGCCAGTGCCAAAGTTTAGGAATGACAGTCGGGATAGGAAACCAAGCTCTAAGCCCCAGGGTAGCATGAACAGCGGTAGTACTAATTTTCTTTGTGGGAAGTATGGTAGAAATCATCAGGGTGTATTTAGAGTTGGCAGTGATGTATGTTTTGGATGTGGCAATTCAGGCCACATAGTCAAGGATTGCCCGCAGGCTGGGCAGCAAGGTCAGTCCAATCGTCTTTCAGCTCCAACCAGTCACCTGACTTAGCAGGGCGCTACTTCCAGTGCAACCAGTGGGTAGCACCAGAACTAGTTGTATGCCCTCCAGACTCAGCATGATCACAAAATTTCTCCTGCTGTGATTACGGGTACGTTACATGTTTTCCATCTCCATGCTTATGTTTTGTTCAATCCCAAAGCTTTGCTTTCTTTTGTGACTCCTTATATAGCCATCAATTTTAATGTCAGTCCCAAAATAATAGTAGAACCTTTCTCAATTGCTACCTCAATGGGTAAATCTATTATAGCCAGATGGGTATACATAAATTGCCCAGTCATAGTATCTCAAAAAATCACCTTAGTAGATTTTATGGAGTTAGAGATGACTAATTTGGATGTCATTCTCGGCATAGATTGGCTCACTCATGCTATGCTTCAATTGACTATAGAAATAGAGTCATTCAGTTTTAGTTTCCCAATGAACCAGTTATTAAATGGAGGGGTAACACCTCAGTGCTTAGGGGTCAGATTGCTTTATATCTTAGAGCAAGAAAGTTGATATCCAAAAGGTGTGTTTACCATCTTGTTCAAGTCAAATACTCTAGCTTTGAGACTTCCATTCTTGAGTCAATTTTAGTACTAAGGGGATTTCCAGATATGTTCCCTGAAGATCTTCCTAGATTTCCACCCAAGAGGGAAATTGACTTCAGAATAGATATCATTCCACATACCCAGCCTATCTCTATTCTACCTTATAGAATGGCTCCAACTGATCTTATGGAGTTGAAAGATCAGCTGAATGTTCTCTTAGATAAGTGATTCATCAGGTCTAGTGTATCTCCTTGGGGTGGTCCAGTCTTTTTCACGCGTAAGAAAGATGATTCTCTCAGAATATGCATCGATTACTGCCAGTTGAACAAAGTCACAATCAAGAATAAATATCCTCTTCCCAGGATTGATGACTTATTTGACCAAATTCAAGGTGCTAGTTATTTCTCTAAGATAGACCTCAGATCCAGCTATCATCGGCTTAGAGTTAGAGAATGTGACATTACAAAGACAACCTTCAAAACTCGGTATGGTCACTTTGCATTTTTAGTTATGTCTTTTGGACTAACGAATGCTCCTACAGATTTTATGGACTTGATGAAAAGAGTGTTCAAGCAATACTTGGATATGTTTATCATAGTCTTTATTGATAACATTTTTGTCTATTCCCATTGTAAAAATAATCATTCAAACCATCTGAGAATTGAGTTGCAAATCCTTAGAGCTCATCAGTTGTTCAGCAAATTCAGTAAGTGTGAATTTTGGCTAAAATCAGTAGACTTTCTTGGCCATATTATTTTTGGTGATGGAATTAGAGTTGACCCTCAAAAGACTGAAGCGGTAAGAAACTAGTCCATACCCGTCTCTCTATTAGATATCAGGAGTTTTTTATGTTTGGATGGCTATTACAAATGGTTTATTGAGGGTTTTTTCAAATTTCATTGTTTAGAATTATGCGAGAAGAGTTTTCAAGAGTTGAAGACTCGACTCGCCTCAGCACCTTGCCAGATAGCTCAGATGGATTTTTGTAGTTTACTATAATGCTTCCAGAGGGTCTTGGTTGTGTATTGATGGAAAGAGGTAAGGTCATAGCCTATGCCTTTAGATAGCTTAAATCCCATACAAATAATTATCCTACCCATGATCTTGAGTTGGCATCTGTTGTTTTTACCTTGAAAATTTGGAGGTATTATCTTTACGGGATTCATGTTGATATGTTCACGGATCACAAAAGTTTTTAGCATGTGTTTTCACAGAAAGATTTAAATCCTTATCAGAGAAGGTGGCTTGAGTTGTTAAAAGATTATGATATAAGTATGTTATATCATCCAGGCAAGGCCAATATAGTGATAGATTCCCTAAGCAGAGTGTGTATGGGTAGTATTGCTCATTTTGAGGAGGATAAGAAGATGTTAGTTCGGGCGGTTCATCATCTTAATAGATTAGGTGCTCAGTTGGTTGACTCAGCTGAAGGTAGTGTATGGGTTCAGAATGGTTCGAAATGTCCATTGTTTGTCGAAGTGAAGGAAAAGCAAGATAGGGATCCTAGTCAAGTTAAGTTGAAGAAATCAGTCAAAAATCAAAAAGTAGAGGTTTTCTCTAAAAGGGGAGATGGCATGTTACGTTTCCAAGGCAGGTTATGTGTTTCGTGTGTTGATGGATTCAGGCAGCGAATTTTTACAGAAGCACATGGTGTGCGGTATTCCATTCATCCAAGGGCCACCAAGATGTACCATGTGTAACACCCCAAGTGTGGTACCCCGAACGTTACACGGTGCTCATAATCTCGAAGGATCATAAGTTAACCCTTTATTGATATATGTAACTGAGCACTGAATAATATACTATAAAATGCAAAAAACTGGCGGAAACTTGCCATAAGGTCTAAATATCTGAAATAAAACTAAACAATGTTTAACAATACCAAAATTAAAATAACTGTCTAAAAATACTCTAGTCTGTCTGAACATTTAGTCTAAAACACCTCTAAACTGTCTAAACTATGGAGTTGATGAGACAATACCCCAACTAACTCCTTCTACTGAAATGCTAAATCTAATGCAATAATAAAATAAGGAACATCCTCGAATGATGAGGACTCCCTGCTAAGTCTACTGCTACTGGTTGAATCTTACCTGCTAAGGGTGCTCTGGATCCCGTGCTTCTAAACCTATGTATAAGACACCATAGCATAAGAGAAAAGTTTGCGTCAGTATGTGAGAATGTACTGGTACGCTATATAGGGTAAGGCTAAATGCAAGGGTTCACATGCATGAATAATACTAACTGAATAACATGAGACTACTGAATGAGGATACATTCATGAGTGCATAAACTATAACTAAAATTGTAATAACACTGAATACTGAATTTTACTAACTGGATTTCTAACAACTGAGTCTACTGATACTGATACTGATACTAATTTACTGAAGCTGAGATCAGTCCTATCTAGTGGGTGATCTCTGAATCTGCTAAAAATAAAAATGTGTGACTAAGTCTGAGATCAATCCTATCTAGGGGGTGACCTCAGAATCTATGGAACTATCTAAGCTCCTTACTGAGCTGAGTGACTGTATTTAATAGTCCTAATTCCCGTAATACTGATCTGAGTTCTATTCTGAAGACTGAGACTGAAACTAAAATTGTGGGAGGTAGTCAATTAACCGACATGCCTCGAATCTAAACTAGTGAGGTCCAACCTATAACGCCAGCTGGAAGGGTGTCAGTACCATTTCACGGGTAAAGATAACTTCTAAGACCAGGATGCCAAGCCTAATCTAACGGGTGACACCAGGGTGAAGCCAAGCCTAATCTAACGGGTGACTCTTGGGAGGTAGCCAAGCCTTAATCTAATGGGTGACTCCTCATCATGTGCTGGCTATGTAGTTCTGGAGTACAGTGAATGCTACTAACGACTCTTCCTAACTAACGGGGAAGCCGTCATCCTTGCCCTTGCTCGGTGCTGAATTCAACTCCCAACTGAATAGACAGTGATCTGATTCTTAGATTGTAATAAACTGAGCTGAATTTATTACTAATCATACTGATTATCTGAGTTGAGCTGAGTTCACTGAGTTTCATTGACGTGTGAAATACTATTGAGTTCTATTAGCCGACTGAAAGCTACTGAGGTCTGAATTGATTACTAAATTGGACTGGGATGTTACTAAGATTACTGAACTTTCCTAAGTCATGAAGTTGACTGAGTTCTACCGAATACTGTAACTGACTAAGAATACTATTGCTCGTGACATGACTGAGAGTACTATAACTGACACTGGCTCTAGGCACACAGTTAAATTGCCGAGTATTAAATACCCCCAGGACTCGATAGCATAAAAGTAAAGCATGACAATTATTGAATAACATGGCAATCATCTATCATTCGCAATAAATCACTGAAGCATCCTTTCAAGTATTTGAGGTCATAAACTTGTAGACGTATAGGCATGCATACTAATGTCTCATAATTCATTCACCGAAGCCTTTTAACAAACACTTACCATACATTAACTTGTACACAAAAGGGGAATTTCATATTAACATGCCATAATGGCACTACTTCATTCACCTAGGCATTTAATCAAACATATAGGGAGCATACTTTGGTTATACAACCAACAATACATCTAAATAATATGGCTACATCAATCATCATGAAATTTGAAGGGTATATCATTAACATCATACCAATCATCAACTACAAGAATTAACTCTTGAAATTTGAAATCTAAAGCATAAATCAAAACCAAACAATAACGTAAACATGAACTTCAATTCAATCATAATCATGGAAATCATAAGTACACAATCTTTGCACTTCAAAAAGGATTATTAAGATTCATGGGTGGAAGAAACCTATGAATCAACATCTAACATACCTCAAAATCTTGAATCTTGAAATAGAATAACTTTTCTCGAAGGTTCTTGAATGGTGATGTTTTGATTTTTGAGTTTTCTCGAAGAAGGGTGTGAATCTTGTTCTTTGGGATTGATCTTGAAAGAAATCCTAATGTTAATGTTATGGATATATGAGGAGTTGTGTGCTCTGATTTGATGCAATTAGTTTTTAAAAAGGGTGGGAAAAGACCCAAAAATCCTTTAAAAAATAGTTTAAAATCGCTAAACGGAGGTCCATGATGGTTTGGGCAATGAACCGTATCCCTGGGGATGGACCATCCCTTCAACCCATTGTTTTTTCTCCATAAAATAGGCTTATTGTCTCAGTTGCGACGGTTTGGGCGACGGTCCGTCAGCCTTCTCGTCGCACTTTGGCAGTCCTAATGGCTCACTGTAAAATGGCCATAACTTTTTACTCCGATATAAAATTTTGGAGAAATTGATATCTTTGGAAATATAATTCAATTATCTATCTTTCGGTGGTCATGAGATGAAAAATTATTTGTAGAATTGAAGATATGATCATTTAAAGTTGACTATGGTAATATTTTTCTCAAGAATTCAATCGGTAAGAGATGATTTGATTCATCTAATATCTAGGATATATTTGAGGCCTTAATATACATAAAACTTAATCATAAATCTACCAAATAACTAAAATTTATTTCTCATGAGCTTGAAGCATGGTTCTACTATCATTTGGGATTCTCGGGGTCTTACATCATGACTTTTGGGAAATCTATTGGTAGAATGGTATGAAGAAGGACATTATAGAGTATATGGTTATGTTTATATTGTCAGAAGTTTAAGGTTGAGCACCATAGGCCTAGTGTTACATTGCAGGAGTTCAGTGTCCCCACTTGGAAGTGGGAAGTGGGAAGTGGTGAACATGAATTTTGTGATGGATTTGCCTTGTACGCATCGTCAGCATGATTCAATTTGGGTCATTATAGACAGAATAATCAAATCAGCTCATTTCTTACCAGTTCATACTTTGTACTCAGCTGAGGATTATGCGAGGCTTTACATCAGGGAGTTGGTTAAGTTGCATGGTATTCTGTTGTCTATCATATCTGATAGAGGTACTTAGTTTACCTCTCACTTTTGAAAGGCATTTTAGAAGGGTCTTGGTATCCAAGTTTATCTCTGTATAGCTTTACATCCTCAGAAAAATAGTCAGGCAGAGAGGACCATTCAAACCTTAGAGGACATGTTGAAAGCATGTGTCTTTGATTTTAAAGGTAGTTGCGATGACCACTTATCTTGGATTGAGTTTGCCTATAATGACAGTTATCACTCGAGTATCTAGATGGATCCATTTGAGGCTCTCTATGGAAGGATATGTAGATCTCCTATTGGTTGGTTTGAGATCGGTGAGGCTGCTTTGATAGGTCCAGATTCAGTATTTGATGTGATGGAGAAAGTTTAGTTGATTAGGGAGAGGCCAAAGATAGCCCAAAGCCGTTAGAAATCCTATGCAGATGTGAGAAGAAGAGATATTTAGTTTAAGGTTAGTGATTTAGTCTATTTAAAAATCTCACCCATGAAGGGAGTGAAGAAATTTGGCAAGAAGGGGAAGCACAGTCCCCGATATGTTAGCCCTTATAGAATCTTGAACCATTTTTGGAAGGTATCTTATAAGCTAGTGTTGCCTGCAAATTTGGCAGCAGTTCATCCGATGTTCTATATTTCGTTGTTAAAGAAATGCATTAGTGATTCAATTTTTGTTGTTCCTTTAGAAAGTATGGATGACCAAGACAACCTTTCCTACGAAGAAGTTCCAGTTGAGATCCTTGATCGTCAGACTCGTAGGCTAAGGATTAAATAAGTTCCCTTGGTTAAAGTTCTATGGCAGAATTAGTCTATTCAGAGAGATACTTGGGAAGGAAAAAGAGATATGCGAGCCCGATATCCGCATCTTTTCTCTAATATTTGGACTCAACTTGATGTAATAGTTTTCTTTAGGTTGACTCTTTCATTCTCTATTTCAGCTATATAATTATTCTCATGTCATAGCATATACCATGTTTTAGACCCTGTTATTAGATCATGTTTCATCTTATCAGTATTTAGTATAGACTCTTAGAATTCTTAGTATCTCAGCGTAATCAGTTTCATTCGAGGATGAATGATTTCAAAGAGGAGATAATGTAACACCCCGCATTTTTGGGCTAGACTTTGAACCAACATTCCTACGTGTGTAAAGTCTAATACCATGATTTACATTTAAATACATGATTCATGACCTTTATCCTAGTGTGTGAAGTGCTTATGAGGTGAAAAATATTCATAAAAATAACTTAGATCAAAGTTGAGCTAAGAGCCTTTGATTCGGTAATTTTTGATATTTTATTCTGTAAGAATAGACTTTAAATGTGTACAACTTTTTATATACGTGGAATTTTTTAGCTCAAGACCCACCAAATGATAGATAATTGAATTATCTTTCTAACGATACCAATTTTGTCTTAATCAGATATCCAAGAAAAAATTTATAGGTTTTTTGTGAGAGGCAGTAACGGTCCGTAATTTGACCGCGGCGCATTGCTCTCTCCATGCAATATTGGGTGTGATATGTTTCTCTCTCCACACTATATAGGACACAACGTAGAGTTTATTCCCCTCTGTTTCAGCTTCATAAGGGTCAAGGGGCACTTTGGTCCTTTCCCCTTATCCCTAATCGTCCCAAGCACTAATTAAAGCATCAAGAAGGGCATTATTTGCCTGTCTTCTTCAAATCAACTCACGTAAAAACCCTTCCTTTTCCCAAGAACAATAATTTAAGCTTTAAGTTCAATACATCCTCAAGGAATCCTCAAGAATTCATCTAGTGAGGTATGTGTGATGTTCATCCATGGACCCTTTCAACCCATGGAGTCCAAGAATACTCTTTTAGTTTAAATTATGAGTTTTTACGTGTTAAAAGTTGAACTAACTTCATGAATCTTTTTCTAATTCTAGTACATGACATGTTTACAAGTGTTTTCAAGTGGTATAAGCCATTTTATGTGTTGAGTATTGATATTCCCATGTGAAATCCCTAATTTATGATGTTAGCCATGCAATCATGTTGTCCCGTCATGTTTTACCCATTCTCATGTTTAAGTTCATCACTCTCATGTGTTTAATGGAATGCTTATATTTTGGGTTCTTGAACAATGATTCCCTACTATGTTTTTAAAGCTTTCATAATGCATTATTATTTTTATTATTTCCATTCAGTGCTGGTGGGTTATGAACACCCGATACCTATGTTTTTATTTGCATTTCAGATCATTCAAGTGATGATTTCAATTAAACCATAAATATAACCATTCATTCAATTGCTATGATCATGATGAGCAATTTCAGTTATTATGCTTAGTCGAACTTAAGTCATTGTCATTGTCAGTGACAGTTCAGTTGGGAATAGGATTTAGAACTGAGCGAACCCAGGGATGGGGGCTCACTTGCTAATAGAGGGTGTGATCCTTAGTAGCAACCCCTGAGTTTCAGAACTACATAGCCAGCATAGGTTTGAGATGTCTTCCTGTCAGTTAAGGGTTTACACATATCACATGAGAGCACCTGCTAGTAGAGGGTGACTCCTTAGTTCTTAGGGACACTAGTTTAGTAGATCCACACAGCTAGCGTTAGTATCCGTGGCATGGTACTGACACCTTTCCAACTGGAGTTACAGGTTGGACCCCAATTATCTCAGATCAGGGCATGTCGGTTAGATGATACCTCCCACAGTTTCAGTACAGTATTTAGTGTATTTTCAGTTTAGGTCTGCTTGACTAAGTGTACAGACTTTTTGATATTCAGTTTTATAGCTTTCAGTCTTTCAGATTACAGATTATCTTAGTCACATAACAGATATACACTTAGTATTGCGCTCTCAGATTTTATATGTCCATGCATTCATGTAAACTTACCCCATCCATTTCAGCCTGTCCTCATCTCATATATCAGTATATTCAAAGTACTAGCCAAATACTCTTCTTTGCGCTATGATGTCTTATATCATAGGTTCGAACGCTCAATTTCCCGACCGTGATTAGACATCCCAGCATTACAGCAGTAGCAACAGTGGTGAGTCCTCATCCTTTAAGGACATATTATCTCTCATTCAATTACTTTAGTATTTCATTATGTTATGTTAGTCGGAGTTAGATGGGGGTCTGTCCCATCAACTCCTTGGTCAGTTTAGAGGCTTTCAGACGCTCAGACGGTTAGTTAGACAGTTAGTCAGCTTTATCAATTTTATTATTGGTTTTCAGATAGACTATTTCAGTATCTTGTAAGGTGTTTCAGACTTGTGATTAAGTCGCACTATTAGTATTCATACTTGCAGTACTTTATCAGTTTATCTTCTACACAGTTATTTTATTAATATTTTATTCAGTGCTCATTACAGGTACCAGCTCATGGGTTAGCTTGTGGTCACTTGTGACTGTAAGCACTGTTGTCACGACTAGGGGGTAACCATGGTTCGTTACATTCTTGGACTTTAATTTTTTAGCAGTTTAAAAATGCGGTTGGAGAGCGTGAAAGTATGTATGTTGTATCCACCATAACAAAAGCATAATCTAGGTTGTTAGTGTGTATATCCCAATGTTCCGCATCTTGAATGTGTTTGGCATCTATGGAAGAATGTACACACGCACATTAGAAAGAGCAAAGATAGAGTTAACGAACTTTTTTATGCTATGGCTAAGGCATACAGAAATGATGATTTCTAGTTTTTTTGAATGAAGCTGGCAATGTGGATCAGAGAGTAAAGGTTTATCTTGAGAATGTTGATTTTAAAAAGTGGGCACGAGTCTATGCACCCGTTAATCGAGGCCGAATAATGACTTCAAATATAGTTGAGTGTATAAATAAAAAACTTAAGGAAGCACGTGAGTTGCCAATAATTGATTTTTTGGAACAGACAAAAAAATTATTTGGTACGTTAAATTACAAAAACAACGAAAAAGTGTCCTATACAAACACATCATTAGGTAAACGATTCGAAGATATTCTTCACCTCGCTTGAATGTTAGTTAATCTGTTTTTTTGTTATTAAGATTATGCAATGTTATTTTAATATTTCTGTACACATTATTAATTGAATAAGTTACTGTTAAATTATTTTCAATATTTTTATATATGAAGATCTAAAAAAGATACAAATATTTTGTTAAAGAATAAATATATGTATCATCAAGTAAATACATTATCATTAATCTTGTAGGTTAGTGCTTCATCATAATATATGTACTGTGTTTATGATGACGGAAGGAAATACATAGTATGTCTAAATAGGAGGACTTGCAGTTACTGAAGATTTCAATAGACGAGATAACATGTCAACACGCGATAGCAGTTCTAAAGAGAAAGAGTGTAACAAATATGTAACCTTATTGCACTGAGTATTATCATCCAGAAACTTTGGTGTAGACGTATGAAGTTTTGATGTTTTCAATACCATATAATAAAGATTGGAATGTGCCATCGGAGATTAAAGACGAAGTAATTTTACCATCAGAATACAAAAGATCACTAGGAAGGCCAAAAAGAGAAAGACTAATGAAATCAAGTAAAACCATTTTACCGAGCAGTAATTGTTGTGGAAGATGTGGTTATGAAGGTCACAACAGACGTACTTGTAATTTCTTTCAAAAGAAGAGTAAGACGTCGGTCTTTATTAAAATAAGTTTTAATAATATCTTTTCAGTTTTAAGTTTTTTTTGTTGTTTGGCAGAACATTTATGAAATTGTTTTACTATTGGAACCTTGAATGATTAATGTCTGTTAGAATATAAGTTTTATTATTTCTGCAATTTACGTTTCGTAAAAAAACTAATGTTCATCTTATTTTAGAATGATACTTCATTAACTTTATATGTAATATCATTAGGATTATATGTTAAAAAACATAATAATGTTCCACGAGTTAGATAGACTCGTCAAATATTTCAACTTTTTGTTACGATAAATATTTAGTATTTCGTACAAATTTATTGTGTAAGGGAAACTATAGTTGAGTTTCTAATATGTTATCATTTTACTTGTCAATTAATTTTTGTACTTTGAACTCATTAATATCATTTATGTGTCTTATATTTCATAAAAGTTATATTGTTAAATGAGTTGACTGAATTTCCTTGAAAAAATTTTAAAATCAAGTGTAGTATTTGTCTCATAAACTTAATTTGTATCTTTGATATTCTAAATTTGTATCTCTCTTGAAAAATGTATCTCTTATAAATGTTTTACAGAAACAGAATGTAACGCGTATATGTTAATATATGCATCTTTTTTTGCTAATATGTATCTTATTTAATGGCCTATTATTAACTATTTATCTCGTTAAATAAATGTATCTCTTATAAAAAAAATAATTAATTACATGAAGTGCATCTTATATTTTAAATTAATATATGTATATTTTTTTTCTTATATCTAACTTATATGATGCGCTATCTTTTTAATGTGTGTCTCTTATAAATTACTAATATGTATCTCACATAATCATTAGTAGTTTAAATTAGTATCTCTTACAAATGTTGTTTTGCTTTAGGCAGATGCACTTGCAATTGCATATGCTACATCTATTATTGAATAAGAGGTGTACAACAATTTAAACAAAAAAAAAAAAAATTGAAATAGTGATACTTGCAACATGAGTACTACAGTAGTAGTACTTGTAAAACTAACATACAATTCAAAGAAATTGTTACAAATTGTAAAGCTTCAAATTTAGTTAATCATAAAATAACCTGCACCAAGATTAATAAAAAAACTGGTTAATATGACAATGTCAACACATAAGTTGATAGTCATGTTTTTCTAAAAAAAATCAAAAGACTAACAAAAATTCAATCAAAATAAACACCGATACAATTATTCAAGACTAGCTACATCTTCTGAAATAGTCCTTATGATGGTCAGTTTAGGCCTCGATGGGTCTTCAGTATCACTAAAGTTGTTGTTTTTGGCCTTATCCATTCCATACTTTCATAACAGGGATTCATATCTAAAACGATAAAATTTGACAACAATACCATAACATGGTACGTCTAACCCTTCACTTAAAAATTCGACAAATGCAGCTAAAAATAATCCACAATCCCTGCAATTTTATCCTTATTATTGATTTCAAAGTAAATAATTGTACAATGTAAAAGAATATACTTACAAGCTGCCGTTGTGTTGCTGTGCAATTCCAAAAACATACTCTACTTTAAATGGATCCTTTTTAATTTTCCTTTATAAGATTCAAGTGATAACCAATCTGTTGGAACCCTTTGTTTGAAAAAGTTGCTATACTAGAGGTGAGTTGGCAGCATTATTGTCAACTTTTAGACCTTACTGTACTGATCTCTGTTTCTTGATGAAAACATGAAATCATAAATATGTATCCGTCCCTCCTTCAAAACAATTACTGTCCAAAACTCAATTAATGAAACTCCCTGTCGCAAGTTATCGGGATGTATACCTCATCTAACAAATAACAAGAAATACCATATGACAAACTATATCCTCTAATTGTGGTAATTATGGACTTTTCAATTTGAGTAACAGCACTACATCGTTGAGTTGCCTTTTGAGTAGTAACAAACTTTTCACCTTCTGATTGATAATAATTCTTATACGTTTTGTCAATATGATTCTTGAAAAAACAATCAACTGTTGTGTAGCTGTAGCTTGGATTTGTTTCTATCTTTGCCTTCTTCTGTAAGTAGTAGAAAATGATATCCACATGCTTAAAAAAATGTATTCAAAATTGAAATTATCGCACGATGTTTAAAGATACAAATTACAATCTTAATTTAGACATATTTGTGGATCATCTGATAGTTCTCTACAACTATATTATTACAAATCATTAAGATTAATCTTGTTTTCTTGTTACATTATATGAAAATAAATTTGAAAAAAAAAAAAATAAAACACATAATAATACCTCACTATTCCAGCACTTGTTGAGTTAGTATATAAGGTAAAATCAATTCTTCGATTTTGAAAAAGAAACTACAAAATCAAATTGATGATATTCAAGAAACTTGAACACTTTGCTTTGCAGTGATCGTCCCTTTCTTTCCTGGAGAAAAAAAAAAGATAAAGCAGATGTTATAAGAGAACATCATTGTTTTAGTTTTACAATGCCGGATTAAAAAACTTACTTGTTTGCATGTTGCTTGTAAAGACCTTCGATTACCCAGTCCTCAAACGCTGACACTATATTAGACGAACCTAATCCAGTGATGCTATAACCTTTGAATGAATATCTTTTCCGCACCTGTGAAGTAAATTTCTCCTTCTCTTTCGAACTAGACCCAAACACTGTCACGTATGAAGACTGGTATATCGTTGATGGTTGTCTAGAACAACATGTTCGTGTCTTTTTGTCGTCAGTTATTGACTTATCAGGACTTGAAAATGCTTTCAGTATAGTTGTATCACTGATCTCATATTAACTCGGAGTGAACGATGTAGGTTTATAAACTAACAATAGAAGAGGTGAAACTAGAGAAACATCAGGAAAGTTTGCTTCCTTTTACAACACTACTAGGCAGCTGATCAATGTGGGAGTCATGTACATAATAAATGTACTGTTTAGTGAAAATACATGAAACATAAAACTTCTCAACGACAGCGGTTTTCCCAATAGATACAAAAAGGTTAAAAAATTTAGATTTTACTGTAGAAATTTCTACCTATTCAACATAATTCTAAGTTAATTGTACGAGGTACATAATTAATACTACCATAACTATTCTATAATATAGATATTACCTTAGACAAATACATATAAATACTTGTGAAAAGACATGCTAAAGATACATGTTACTCTATGCGATAAGACTGTATTAGTCAATTACACATTACAACACTAATGATCTAACAAATTTTCATATTGTCGGTTATATACAACCACTTGTATTGAGACCATAATATACATCAACTAAATTGAATTGAACCACTGTTGAATAATCACAATGAGAAAAAATCAACTACAAATACACAAGACTAAGTAAAAATAAAAAATATAAAACAACCTCAATACATAACAATGAACACCAGAAAGATTTTCATGAGCATAATATAATATTAATTTTGCATCTTCCAATAAAAATTTAACACATAAAGACAACTAAAAATTGAAGCTTAAACACAATTTATGTAGCTTAAAAGATATATTTTTCTACAATGGAAAAAATCACCATCATGCTGAAAGAGATACGTAAAAGAGATACGTAAATTTTATTGTAGCATTGTATGAGATATATTGAAAAAATATGTCTCTCATACGTTTTCTATTACTATCAGATTAAAATAGAAACATAGTACCATATACTAGTATTAGATAAGATACACACTTACAAATATATAATTTATTAGTAAACATCTGCTATACCTTTTAAGATACCTACGGGATTTACTATGCTGGCAAAAAAAACATCTTCAAAAGAGACAAACTGAAAATAACCTGCTGAATTGTGTAAATGTGCCTTGTAGCTATTGGTTCTATGTTGTCGTTGACGTGGATCCCCTTTGGAGTCTCAGATATAACATGAAGTGTAAAATCATTGAGTTCATCAATAGGGTGGTTGCCAATTAGGGTCTCCTTCACCTGATCGTCTTAAATATAGTACTTATAAGTGTTATTACTATATAAGCAAAACATTTCTTATAATTATAAAAAAATTAAAATTATGTAAATTTTCATACAATAAATGCTAGTACAGTAGTGAAGTAACATTTTGTACCTAAGCATAGTGAAAATCAAAACTGTTCAATATGATCTTAAACAGAGTGTAAATAGAAATATAATATTACAATTACTATTCTATGGGATACACATTATCTTAGTGAGATACATATCTAAAGATCATGAAAAAGACATACTAAGACAATTGTTACACTATGAGATGTATTATAACAAAAGGAGATACAAAAATTTAAGTCAGCCTGTACATCTACAATACTTTACAAGCTATAAGGAATTTATCATGCAAGCACAAAAAAAGATGTTGTAACAGAAAAACTGAAATACCATTGACACAATGTACTATCAAACTATAGTAAACACGATTATCATTTCACTTTCTAAAAATGTCTCATTAGGTACCTTTACCGAAATAGTTTTTTAATGATAGCCTTCGGTGATTGAAATTCTTTAAGATGTTCATGCTTAACTTGATGTATCGGTGATACCGACCTAGTGTCTGACCTAGTAGGTCATTCAAAATCACCTCATCCATCTGTATTGTGTTCTCCATATGGACTCTCCTTTCTAAGATCGGATTGAAATTTAAAAATATTGTCCCACATAATTAGAGTTTAACTATTACAAACTCAATAAACTAAAAACATTAGGTTCCCTTTTTTTCATGAGCATGTTTCAACATTAACGATTTTAAAATCTCCATGTGTTGATTAGTGACCAGTTTCTGAAATTCAGTGAACTTTTGATACACCTTGTAATGTAAAAGATTATAATTTGTAAGTGTATGTAGACATGTAAGAAAATTTTAAAAATCTAAAGTAGACTCATACTTACATTTGTCTTTATATGCGATTTCATCTTTGACTCAAAAAATCGTAAGTCTGACTATAACAATGGTTGATTCATAAATGTCTTAGCAGACTCATCAACAAATTTCTTTGATCGATGTAGTGATGATCGTTGACGTTAAAACTGACCTACTGAAGTATCCATATCGGTATGGAAAATGGGATCATTGGGAGAATTAGGTATCCTATCAGACAGTCAGAATATTTCAGCGTTTGCATTAGATTCTTCTTCCCTGATGACCTTTTTTTGGACAGCAATATTTTTCCTTTTCTTATTTAATAGGCAGATGCATCAATTGATACATGGTGTTTTTTCTTCATCAGATGCTCTGGAGGCTTAGTACTGAAATCATCAAAAGTGTCATGATCCAATCCAATTAGTTTTTCTGTCACTTTTAGCTTCTTCGCATTTTCATACCGAATGAAATTGATGGTATACTCTCTGGTGCAGGATCAAACAAAGCAAGACTAATAGGAGGCAAGCCTAGTTTTTCAAGCTCCTCCACTATAGGAAAGAGGTTTGAATATGAGAATTACGCAACAAAATTTTAACCACAAAGAAAAAAGAAGAGGATTAAAACTAGTATGATTTATCGCAATGTGTGAAATACATAACATCACTATCATACCTTGCTAAATATTTCAAACATAAACTTATTGTATTATGGCTAGACTTCCACAACCTTCCAATTTAAAATTCATGGTATGTGGTTATCCTGCTGGACAACAATGGTTTTCTTAACTTTGAAGCAGATTTAAAACATCCACACATTGAGCACATGAGACATTTCACCCAACCTATACAACTGCTCTCAATAAAAAAATTTTGTCTAAGTGAGGCCATCAACTTGGAGAAAGCGACTTTACCCTAAGGAAATAATTCATACCTGTCATCCTCCACCATCATAAAATCGGAGAATGAAACATGAACAATTTTTAACTGTGAAAAAAGAAATGTGTGGATGAAGTATAAAATGGACATCCTAAGAACATCTTCTCTGTTGTCAAAATTTTCCATAAGAAAATGGTGTACCAACGTTTCCTTATCAACATCATTCGTTGATTGGGGAAATATCTTTATCTTCGCCTACTTGAAGATGAATCATCATATATGAAATCGTCAACATTGCCGGTACATTTCAAACCAGTGATTAAGGTAAATTAAAAGATAGATAATCTAAAAATATTGCCCTTGACGAATACATGCATCTCATCTTAATTGTTTTGCTCAATCTCTAGCATAAGTAAATACTTAATAATTTATCCAATGTAATTGGATAGTGGGATGTTCAGATAACGCCCAAAAAGTGTCTCGGCAATAAGTCCATTACTTCTTGACTGGCAACTTATTTTAACTCATCTTTAAAGTTTACATTACAAGAGATTCCAACCTCAAAGGATATAGTGGAATATCCTTCATAACAAAACTCATATCCTGAAAAAATGGCATACATAAAAATACTTAACTTTGAATAGAATACATAATTCAACACTGTAATTTCTTACAATAGATAAATAATCTTAAAATAGATACAAGTTTCTACATATCAATTACATTGTAATAACATATAAGAGATAAATCATATATCATACAACAAAACATGCATCTCTTACATTTACTTAATGTATCTCTCATAATTAACTGACATACGAAAAACTTAAATCAAGAGATAGATATAATTTATTAGTTAAATAAATAGAGATACAAGTTTTAAAAAAAGTATCATCTTAATATAAACATGTATCCCAGCCAAATAATACATAGGCAATATCTTTGGCAGTGTATCTCTACTTGTAACTTCAACATTTCATCTTCTTTTTTGACGAACTACTCCTTTGGTACTGATAAATCTTCTTTTCTTAGAAATAACCCCTCCTTTATTCTTAGCCTTTTATTTCATGTTATTACTTAATTTCTTCATAAAAATCAGATCGTTTTGATGTTTGCATCTATTTTTATGGAAATCATCTGAGTCTTTATCAAATACACCAGGCACAAATTTAACAATATCTTGATTTTGTTTAAAGTTATCTAACTGAGAGATTTCAATACTAAAAGATCGTCCTATATCTAGATCTATTGTGTTAATTGAAGCGATAAAGGCTGTAAATCTAAGCCTTAATTCAACAATGTTAACGAAAAAAATTTAAAAAAATTTAAGAAGAAAATTAATTTGAGATTTCAACTATCTTTTTGAAGTTGATAGGATTATAGAGGATAAGAAATTGGGGAAAAAAACTCTTTTCAAAATTTAGAAGAACTCAGGGTAAAAATAGCAAGAAAACCGCACCTTTATACGCGGCTTTGATAGCGTAAGAAACTGCTTCTTCAACGTTGTAGTTTGTATCTGAGACAAAAGGGAGGGTTTAGGATGTATCTTTACCTTTTATTGAAAATAGTAAAAAAAAAAAAAAAAAAGGAATTTCTGTAATTTTTTAAAACTGATGGGATTTGTATTCTTAAGTTGTGTTATTATGAAATTTTTCCAATTATATAAGCTATCAAAGGCTTGGATGGCCAGTGCCCAGTTATAATAAAGTTGCATCCATCGGAGCCTCAACTTGAAAATTCAAAAGACTGTCAATGTCGATGGCGGGAAAGGTAAATATGTCTCATCCAAAACAATCACAAGGGTCTGTTGATGGTCTGAAATAAAGGTGCCAAAGTATGCTCCTTTGTTATCATCTCTAAAGTCATTTAATCCTTAATACCACTACATTCTTTCTGCAAATTCTTTCTCTGAGAGCTTCGTGTGTAATAATTTGTCTCTTGCATGAATCGTATATGGCGATGATAAGATTAATAGCAACCCTGTTATTCGATTCCCAGAGTTTTGCACTAGTTTTTCATTCAATCATTTTTTACCCTTAATATTGTTTTTGTAGCAACGTTTTTAGTTATGAGGTAGCAACATAAAACGCGTGTTGTGATGATCACATGCTTTCTCGCCTAGGGAAGGATAAACTCATTGACGTCTTACATAGATTCCCTGAAAATAGGGACTATATTTATTGGAAAAAATCAGGCGTGACACAGGAAAAAATTAGGAGCTGATGTGTGGAAAGGATAGTAAGTCAAACCGTCAAAGTGACTCAGGGATGACATCAAGTGTTATCCTAAGAATGTGATCAGGAAGAATAATCCTATCCATAAAAGATCCATAGTCAAGATAGTGGATCTAACAAGGGCGAGATCCACCAAAGCTTTTCCTTAGGGTTTAGCTATAAATAATCTTCTATTTAATTGTTGTTGATTATCGAATTCTATTTCGCTTACTGGCAATACACTATTATTTCTTGTTCTTAAGCTCTATTATTCGTTGCTGGGAGCAACTTCCATAAAATCAGGCTTATCCGGTGATGTTGCCGACCAGCGACATTGGAGCTCACACTAATTTCATTGCTAGTATTCATTATTATTGTTCAATACATAATCATTGTTGGGAGAAACATCCATAAAATCAAGCTTATGCGGTGACGCTGCCAACCAACGACTTCGAAGCTCAGACTAATTTCATTGCTAGTATTCATTATTATTGTTCAATACATAATTCATTGCTTACTTAATCTCATATTACACGCTTCATTTAGATAGTTAGTTCATCACTGTTAAGTACTTGGTCATCTTAATTCACATGTTCTTAACTCACATCTATAAATTCATCTTTACTGAATTTAGGGGGTAAAGCATTTTTAAATTTCGAAAAGTCTTTTTTTTTTTTCAAAAAAACAATCAAACTAAGTTGGCATGGAAGTGATATATATCAATGAAGGAAAAATATTGAAACATCGAAAAGAAATCAAAATTACAAAGATAGACTATTAAGATCTCGTTTATTTGCACATAATGAAGATCCGAATCTAAATTGTTCAAACCTTAGCCCATTAAATGTACTTTTTTTTGTACTTTTGAAACATTTTAACAGATTTGAATGGAAGAATTGAAATCAAGTTTAAAACACCATTCACACATTTCTCTGTCTCTCTCTCCCCATATCGTTCTTCCTTTGTACGAAATAACGACGCCTTTTCGTTTCTTCCGAAACCTTTCTTCAATTCTTCTCCGAACTACCCTTGATTGTGATGCAAACTGCAATGCTGATCTACTATTCCTCCCAATAATCCTTTTCTTGAGAGCCTGTACACTTTCCAATTAATCGTTTCTAAAGTTAACAGGGAATAATATGTAAATGAATTATCCATTAATATATTCAATCCAGAAATCCAAAACGGGAAAAATAGCATAATGGAGTCTGATGCATTGATTAGTATAATTTAAGACAATCACAAAAGGCTCCCCACAAAGAAAAATTGTTTTTTTTTAAATTAATCGAGTTTGTCCGACTTATTTTTAACATAAATACCTTTTTGACGGGAAAAAGATACTCGTAATTTGTTTATTTTTATGAAGACAAAAAGGCTTTGATATGTAAGATGGGAAATCTCTTTGATTTGCAACATTGAAAGCTTTGAGGGAACTTTAAAGCCGACGATAACAAGCAGCTTAGGGAGATGTTAAGATTTTCTAATATTTTAGTTGGTATATAATTATTAGACTAGCTGTAGATTATTATAATTATATATTTAATATAAAATAAAGCACAGTGCACTAAAACTTCTGCTAATATATATATATATATATATGTATATAAATACACACGTGTGTGTGATGAGTTTGGTATGTATTTTTCAATTTTTGTTCTCATAATCTTGTTTCGACTTCTAAATTACTCCCTCCGTCTTAATTTATGGTGTACTGTTTAACTTGATATAAAGTTCAATAAAAATAAGACTACTTTTGAAGCTTATATTCTAAAATAAATCATCGACATCTCTGTAGCTATAAATCATTTTATTAAGGATAAAAGAAGAACTTTAAAGTTGATTTATTCTAATTATAGAAATAAGACATATTTTGGGTTCAAATCAATATATATATATATAT
>NC_061122.1:71540269-71563099 GCF_002878395.1 Capsicum annuum | reverse complement strand
AAAAAGCAGACATAATATTAAGAATAAATTGGTTAGAACAAGTAAAACCATACAACATAGAACATACACAATTAATCATAACATACAATAAAGAAAAATTATTAATAAAAAGAAGCAGAAGCCAATTTATGTAGATATAATTGTTTACCTAATAGTAAATGGGATAAATTAAAAACACCAATAGTAGTTAGAGGATTTAATAACGAAGGAAGTTTAATTACTTATAAAGCTAGAAATATAAAAATTCAAGTATGGGATAAGAAATTAACAACAGAAGAAATCTATAATTATGAACTAACATCAAAAAATATGCTTTTAGGAATGCAACCCTAACTACGCTTTCAATGAAAGTAGACATATGAGTAATGAAATAGAAAAGCTAAAGACTAATGAAGTTAAACTGAAGTCTAAAGCTATGAATCAGATAACTCAGCAGTGTGCAGAGTTATGTCGATCGGAAGACATCAAAATTCTAGAGCTAAAAGGAGACGTTGGGATACTCCATAAAACCCATAACGTTTATCAATCTACAATTACAGGTACAAGCAAAGAAGTTAGTGGACAAAGATATCAGAACATGAACATGAATAAAATATTTGAAAAATCATTTATACCAAAAACACAAAAAGACCCCATGTTCATACCCCCACAAATTACCATATATCAGGAAAGTTTAAACCAAGATAGAAAAGCCTATAACCATATAACTCGAGCATACATAGAAAATATCCACAAAATACAAACTTATCTAAACCTTAACAATATATGTAAGACATGATATGATATGATATGAAAATATATCATATTTTACTCCTATTGTTTTATATATCATTAAATACTTAGAAATAAAAGACATAAGTAAAATAATATGGAAAAAAATATTTCATGAAGAATCATTAAGTCTAGAATGGTTAGAAGATATGCATGATCTTAGCTTATATTATTCAGATAGTTATTACTCAGATAATAACAGTTATTACATAGATGGATATTATGCATGTTAAATGTAAGAATATATTAAAAGAGTTAGAGAAAAACAAAGTTGGCTATACGAAGAAATTAATTATAGAAACCAGCTTAGAAGAGGAAGAAAACAATTAAAAGAAAGATTAATTTGGATAGATAAAACCATAAAACAATTAGAGTTAAAAGATAGTTTAGAATATGATTTAGACATAGAATTATTCATAGAAGAAAAAGACAGGATAATTAACGAAATAGATAACCTAGAATTTAATATCAGATATAGTACAATTAGAATAAATTATTACAAAAAAATTTGCAGCGTTACAACTACTTTAGGATAAAATGATAAACTACGAATACTTAGAATATTGGAGAAAGGATATAGAGGAAATAAGATTAATCGAAATACTTATGAAAGAGAATCTACTTGACTATCTAAAAGCTAGAAATATGGAACATATAGAATATCTTAAAAATAATATAGAAGAATTAATAAGGTTAAAATAAAAAACTAAGGAATATTATAACATAGCATTTCAATTAACATGATAAAACTAGTAAGTACTAGTTATCTAGTTATCCACGTAAATTATCCAAGTTATCGCACCCCCTACTATTGGTATCAAAACTACGTTATTTAAAAAATGTACAAGAAGTTATGTGTTAATTTAGTTATGAGAAATGTTAATTCAATTATGAAAAATGTTAGAAATGTTAATTTAATTATTAATTATGAGTTATTATTATTTACATTGTTACTTATTTGTTAAAAAAATGAGAAGACCATTTAAAAATATAGAAGCTTTTAGAAAAATTAAAGAAACTTTAACTAGTCACTACCCAGAATATACGAAGTTAAATAAAACAAAAGAAAATAACCACTGATTAGCTTACTTAATTACCTTAATATTAGCAATAAGACAAAATTAATAATTCATTTAAAATCTAGAAGAATGAGATATATACCACTCAATTAAGATAAAATCAGATTCCGGTATCCACCAAAATATTATAAATATAGTACAGATGAATAATATAACAAAATTCCAAAAATATAAAGAACTAAAACAAATAATATCTAAAAAGCGGAGAGAATTAAAAGTAAGAAAAAAAAGACTACAGTATAACATGATTGTAGGAGTATGTCAAAAATCAATAAAAGCACAAAAAAAAAAGAAATATCATAGTTAGAATCACAAATAGATAGTCTAAAATACATATATCAACATGATCTATACACCATCAAGTAGATAAAATGAACAAAGAAAAATTTATAATAGATGAAAAAATATATGAAAACCACGAAGGATTAAACATAAGAATAGGGTTTTCCAATTTAGGAAAAATATATAAGAAAATAGGTGAACATTTATATTTAATGTTAGAAAAAGAAGAATTAAAATTAGAAGATTATTTTAAAATTAAATATTCCTAATTAAAATTAAAATTAGGAAATTTAATATACCAAAAATTTAAATTTATAATAAGTGTGAATTATTCAGTAGCAATAATAGATAAAAATATAGATAAATCATTAGTATTATATTGGAAAATATCAGTAATAGAACTAACCCCAAGAAGTAAAATATTTACAGCAAGATGTAAGAATCTATACGTATTAACAACAAAACATAAAATAACGGAAAAAAATAAAATTAATAAAATACAAATAGAAAGTCCTTTCGAACAATTTATAAAAACAATTGATAACAATGATTATAGTTACAAAGCCATAGATATAGAAGAAGATTTAGAAATAATAAATGATAGAATAAGTACAACAAAAAGAATAGCTTTTGAAAAAACAGAATCATCAGGATCATCAAAAAGAACAAACTATGAAATAACTTCAACAGTTAATTTAACTCAATATTATATAATGGGAACAATAAATTAAAAAGAATATTTAATACTCCTAAATACATGGCAAGAAGAAAATTATATAGTAAAATATTTAGTAAAAAATGAAGAAATAAAATCTAATAGTAATATATGCCCTTCTTCATTTAAATATTCTTCCTTTGTTATTATTTTTATATCTTCTTCAGTTATTTGATTCATTTTTATATCTTCTTTAGTCATTTGATTCAGCTGATTTACTATCTATTTCATTATCTGTTTCATTCTTTGAAATTTCATATATATACTATTGTCACTTTCTAATTCATAATCTATATAATCTATTTGCATATATTCTATATTTTCTATCTTTATTTCTGATATTTGTTTCTTTTTTGAATATAAAAATACACCAACTAGATACCAACACTTTATGGATAGTTATTTTAATCAACTACCTAATTGTATAGTATATATAGATGATATACTATTATATACAAAAACTAAAGAGGAATATTTAAAATTATTAGAACAATTTACAGATATAATAAAAAAGTCGGGAATAAGTTTAAGTGAAAAAAAAGTTGAAATTATGAAAAACCAGATAGAATTTTTAGGAATACAAATAGATAAAAGCGAAGTAAAAGTGCAACAACATATAATACAAAAAATAATAAATTCAAAAGAAGAATTAGATACAAAAAAGAGATTACAATCTTTTTTAGGATTAGTAAACCAAGTAAAAGAATATATACCAAAATTAGCAGAAAACCTAAAGCTATTACAGAAAAAATTAAAAAAGGATGTAGAGTATAATTACAACGAAGAAGATAAAAAACAAGTTCAGAAAATAAAATATTTTGTAAGGAATTACCAAAATTACAATTCCCAGACGAAAATAAAAAATTTACATATATAGTAGAAGCAGACGCCAGCGAATATAGTTATGAAGGAGTACTTAAATATAGATATGAAGAAGAAAAATTAGAACATCATTGTAGATACTACTCAGGTACGTTTAATGAAACAGAATTAAAATGGGAAATAAAGAGAAAAGAATTATGTTCATTATATAAATGTTTATTAGCATTTGAGCCATATATTGTATATAACAAGTTTATTGTACGAACAGATAATACGCAGGTACGTTGGTGGTTAACAAAGAAATTACAAAATTCAGTTACAACAAAGAAAATTCGGAGACTAGTATTAAATATATTAAATTTTACATTTACAATTGAAGTAATCAAACTAACAAGAATGTCATTGCAGATTACATATCAAGACAAAGCTAAACAGACTGATATAATAGAAGATGATGCTTTAGAAAAGATACTCAAAACCCTAACTACGCTTTCAATGAAAGTGGACAATATGGGTAATGAAATAGAAAAGCTAAAGACTTCATGAGTTGGAGCAAGCCTCCTCTTGTACACAAATACTTTTGAATATTTAATAAAAACGGATATATTTCTAAGGAAAAGCTATGGATGAACAAAGCCCAAAATTATTAAATCTACCAGAATAGGTATATTCATTTATAATTATGAATGGCTAAATTCATAAATTCCTAACAATCATAATATTATAAAATAAGTTCATGTTAGTTACTATATAGTAAATTATTCGAAAGATAATATGTTACATAGTTTATTAGCAAAGAGGAAAAGGAGAAAAATCCCTAAGGATTATGCCATCCTAAAAGTGAAACCGGTGAGGCAAGAAAACCGTGATAGGGGAGTAGCCAAAATAGAGGCGTTGTTTAAGGGAAAAGTATCCAGACTTTCATGCTAATAGTGACAGAGTAACATAATTATTTAAGAATAATCTAGTACATAGTAATCTAAAATGATCATATGTTGTTATGTATATGATTGAAGGAAATATTTTGAAATAGCATCATATGAAAAAGAATGACTACCTACTTATCCGATGAAATGATAGATAAATTCAAAATACTTGTTTTATATGTACTTAATGATATAGAAATAGTAGATATAAGAAACATCATATGGGGAAAAATATTTGATAAATATAATATGACTAGAATAAATTACATACCACACCTACCTACCTACTCCTATATGTACCTACATGTCAAACCTACGCATCAACCATGATAAACTACGTAGAATATTGGAAAATGGATATAAAAAAATATACAATTAAAAGAAAAACTAATGAAAACAAATTTAGAAGAATACATGAGAAATAAAATATAAAATATATAGAATACCTTAACGAAAATATGGAAGAATTAAAAAGATTAAAACAAACAACTAAAGAATATTATGAAAAATCAAATGATAGTTAACTTTAAAATACTTGTTTTATATATACTTAGAGATATAGAAATTATAGACATAAAGAAAATAATATGGGAAAAGATATGGAGTTATGAAGAAGAAGAGTTATTACGTTCTATAGAAAACTTACACCTATATAATGAAAGCTACTGCTCATATTTAGACAGTTATTATTCAGATGGATATTATACAGATTAAAAATGTTAGAATATATTAAAAGAGTTGGAGAAAAACAAAGTTGGCTATACGAAGAAATTAATTATAGAAACCATCTTAGAAGAGAAAGAAAACAATTAAAAGAAAGATTAATTTGGATAGATAAAACCATAAAACAACTAGAGTTAAAAGATAGTTTAGAATATGATTTAAACATAGAATTATTCATAGAAGAAAAAGGCAGGATAATTAACGAAATAGATAACCTAGAATTTAATGTTAGATATAGTATAATTAGAATAAATTATTACAAAGAAATTTTCAATATTACAACTACTTTAGGATAAAATGATAAACTACGAATACTTAGAATATTGGAGAAAAGATATGGAGGAAATAAGATTAACAGAAATACTTATGAAAGAGAATCTACTAGACTATCTAAAAACTAGAAATATGGAACATATAGAATACCTTAAAAATAATATAGAAGAATTAATATGGTTAAAACAAAAAACTAAGGAATATTATAACATAGCATTTCAATTAACATGATAAAACTAGTAAGTACCAGTTATATACTAGTTATCCACGCAAATTACCGAAGTTATCCACACCCTCCTACAATTGGTATCAGAGCTACATTATTTAAAAAATGTACAAGTAGGTATGTGTTAATTTAGTTATGAGTTGAAGCAAGCCTCCTCTTGTACACAAATACTTTTGAATATTTAATAAAAACAAATATATTTTTAAGAAAAAGCTATGGATGAACAAAATCTAGAATTATCAATCCACCAGAATAGGTATATTCATTTATAATTATGAATAGGTAGGTTTGGTATGTAGGTATTTATAAAAGTAGGTAGGTAGGTGTGGTACGTAATTTATTCTAGCCATAAAATATTTATCAAATATTTTTTTCCATATGATTTTTCATATATCTACAATTTCTATATCCTTAAGTACATACAAAACAGGTATTTTAAATTTATCTATCATTTCGTCAGATAAGTAGGTAGTTATTTTATTTCATATGATGCTATTTTCAAAATATTCCTTTCAACCATATACATAACAAAATATGATTATTTTAGATCACTATATACTAGATTATTCTTAAATAATTATGTTACTCTGTCACTATTAGCATGGTAGTCTGGATACTTTTTCATTAAACAACGCCTCTACACTGTTAACTCCCCTGTCACGGCCTTTTTGCCTCACCGATTTCACCTTTAGAATGACATAGTTCTAGGAATTTTTCTCCTTTTCTCTTTGCTAATAAGCTTTGTAACATATTATTCTTTGAATAATTCTACTATATAGTAACTAACATGAACTTATTTTATCATATCATGATTGTCAGGGATTTATGAATTTAGCTATTCATAACCATAAATAAATATACCTGTTCTGGTAGGTTTGATAATTCTGGGTTTTGTTCATCCATAGCTTTTCCTTAGAAATATATCTGTTTTTATTAAATATTCAAAAGTATTTGTGTACAAGAGGTGGCTTGCTTCAACTCATGAAGTCTTTAGCTTTTCTATTTCATTACCCATACTGTCCACTTTCATTGAAAGTGTAGTTAGGGTTTGAGTATCTTTTCTAAAACATCATCTTCTATTATATCAGTCTGTTTAGCTTTGTCTTGATATGTAATCTGCAGTGACATTCTTGTTAGTTTATTTAATATATTTAATACTATTCTCTGAATTTTCTTTGTTATAACTGAATTTTGTATTTTCTTTGTTAACCACCAACGTACCTGCGTATTATCTGTTCGTACAATAAACTTGTTATATACAATATATGGCTCAAATACTAATAAACATTTATATAATGAACATAATTCTTTTTTCTTTATTTCCCATTTTAGTTATGTTTCATTAAATGGACCTGAGTAGTATCTACAATGATGTTCTAATTTTCTTCTTCATATCTATATTTAAGTACTCCTCCAAAACTATATATGCTTGCGTCTGCTTCTACTATATATGTAATTTTTTTATTTTTGTCTGGGAATTATAATTTTGATAATTCTTTACAAAGTATTTTTATTTTCTGAACTTGTTTTTTTATCTTCTTCGTTGTAATTATACTCTACATCCTTTTTTAATTTTTTTTGTAATGTCTTTAGGTTTTCTATTAATTTTGGTATATATTCTCTTACTTGGCTTAGTAATTCTAAAAATGACTGTAATTTCTTTTTTGTATCTAATTCTTCTTTTCAATTTATTATTTTTTGTACTATATGTTGTTGTATTTTTACTCCGCGTTTATCTATTTATATTCTTAAAAATTCTATCTGGTTTTCATAATTTTATCTTTCTTTTCACTTAAACTTATTCCCGATTTTTCTATTATATCTATAAATTGTTCTAATAATTTTAAATGTTCCTCTTTAGTTTTTGTTATATAATAGTATATCATCTATGTATACTATACAATTAGGCAGTTGTTTAAAATAACTATCCATAAAGTGTTGGTATCTACCTGGTGCATTTTTATATTCAAAAGGTAACACATTCCATTCATAAAATCCTTATGGTACTGTAAATGCAGTTAACGTTTTAGATTCTTCTTCTAACTTTGAATGGTAAAATCTTGATTTACAATCAAATTTATCAAAGTAATTATATCCTTGTATTTGTCTTATTTTTAATATTTTATTTGGTATTGGATAATTATATGTCATAGTTTTTGTATTTCGGTTTCTATAATCAATAACCATTTTACTTTTTCCTCTTTTTTGTTCACAATGTTTATTACTATAAATACTAGACTATTGTGTTTATTATTACTTTTTAGTATATATTGTTTTACTAATAATTTATCTATATGCATTTTAAATTCTTTTAAATCATCAAAGTTATATGTTAATGGTTTCTTGGTTATTATGTTATTTTTATCTATTAGCTCATTTTTTACAGTAGTTTTATTTTTTTCCCATCCTTTTAATGAATCTTCACTATAAAATTGTCTTAATTTTTTCTTTATTATTTCTATCTTATCTATTGTAAATATAGTCATTTCTTCTTTATTTATTGAAAATATAACTAGTCCTATTGTGTTTTCAATATTTTTTATATTTTTTAATTTATGTGCGATTTTTTTACTTCCTTTAATCCAATTAGTTTTCTTTCTTATTTTATTAATAATTCTTTTTGCTCTTACCTTTTGTTTACATGGTATTGTAAACCACAGTGTGTTCTAGTTATTATATGTGGGTATAGTTTGTCTAAAAATGGCATTCCTAAAAACATATCTTTTGATGTTAGTTTATAATTATAAATTTGTTCTATTGTTAATAACTTATTCCATACTTGTATTTTTACATTTCTAGCTTTATAAGTAATTAAGCTTCCTTCGTTATTAAATCCTCTAACTACTATCGGTGTTTTTAATTTATCCCATTTATTATTTGGTAAACAATTATATCTACATAAATTGGCTTCTGTTCCTGTATCTATCATAGGCGTATAATATCTGTTGTAATATCCTTCTTCTATTATCTTTATTAATACATATATTTTCATATCACGTCAAAGTTCTTTTTATTAATAATTTTTCTTTATTATATGTTATGGTTAATTGTGTATGTTGTATATTGTATGGTTTTAGTTGTTCTAACCATTTTATTCCTAATATTATGTCTGCTTTTTTGCATATCTTCTTTTATTTCAAATTCTATTTTTATTTTTATAATTCCTATTATTATTTCTTTTTTCTGTTGTATCCTTAATAGTTATTAAACTTCTTGGTAGATCTGGGCATATATTACTATTAGATTTTATTTCTTCATATTTTACTAAATATTTTTCTATATAATTTTCTTCTTGTCTTGTATTTAGGAGTATTAAATATTCCTTTTCATTTATTGTTTCCGTTATATAAGATTGAGTTAAATTAACTATTGAAGTTATTTCATAGTTTGTTCTTTTTGATGATCCTGATGATTCTGGTTTTCAAAAGCTATTCTTTTTGTTGTACTTATTCTATCATTTATTATTTCTAAATCTTCTTCTATATCTATGTCTTTGTAACTATAATCATTGTTATCAATTATTTTTACAAATTGTTCGAAAGGAATTTCTATTTGTATTTTATTAATTTTATTTTTTCCCGTTATTTTATGTTTTGTTGTTAATACATATAGATTTTTACATCTTGCTGTAAATATTTTACTTCCTGGGGTTAGTTATATTCCTGATATTTTCCAATATAATACTAATAATTTATTTATGTTTTTATCTGTTATTGATACTGAATAATTCACACTTATTATAAATTTAAATTTTTGGTATATTAAATTTTCTTTTATCGCGGTTATTATAATTTTTTCTATAGGTTTTATAATTCTATCATCTGCTAAATATAATTCTATTGGTGTATCTATTCCTTCTCTAAAACATGCTTTTATTAATATCTCTATTACTCCAAGATGTACATATTTTATTGGGTCTTTACTTTTTATATCGTTTATTTCTTTATTAATTATTCCTTTTGTTACTAGTGGTATACTAGCTCTTCCTTTTGCATATCTATAGTCTATTACATGTTCTTTTTGGTTTGCTATGTAGTATTCTTCTTTTCGTCTACTAAATATGTTTTTTATTATTGGTATTTTAAATATTTTTTCTACACTTTAATCTAATTCTTTTCATTTTATTTCGTCAAATATATTATTATCAAATATTATTTTTTGATCTGTTCCCTCTTCATTTACATATTCTTCCTTTGTTATTTTTTTTATATAACTTCTTCAGTTATTTGATTCATTTTTATATCTTCTTTAGCCATTTGATTCATCTGATTTACTATTTATTTCGTTATCTGTTTCATTCTCCAAAATTTCATACATACTATCGTCACTTTCTAATTCATAATCTATATAATCTATTTACATATATTCTGTATTTTCTATCTTTATTTCTGATATTTGTTTTTTTGTGTGTGTTTTTAGGCATTTTACAATCTCTAGCTAAATGTCCAAGTTTTTCACAATTATAACAAGTATATTCTTTTATAGATTTCTTTTTCCTATATGTTCTTTTATGTTTATAATTTTTTATATAATATCTTTTTCTTGGTTTCTTATACTTATGTTTTGATTTTTTGTATTTCTTATGTCTTTTTTTTTTCTTATAATATCTTTCTTCATATTCAAATTGAGGTGCTATTTTATCTTTGCAACATGCTAAATTTCTTATTAATGTTTTTTTCATTTTTATTTCTTCTCTATATTTTTCACATAGATTTCTATACCATTGTTTTAAAAATTTTATTCTTGCTCCTAGGGTATCTACTATTTTAGCTTCATCCCAACTCTTTATTATTTTTGAACTAAATGGTTCAGGTAATTTACTAAAATATAATCTTCTTACTTCTTTACTTTCTTCTGTATTAGATGCTCACTTATAGTAGTATTCATTAAATGCACACGTATACTCATCTATATAACACATATTAAATATTGCTAGTTTTAACATTAAATTTCTATTTATATCTTTTTCTTTATTTTGTTCTTCTTCTGCTGTTGTCATACTGCTAAATTCATCTCTTATAGCTATTTCATATATTTTCAATATGTGTATAGGTGTTATTTTAGTTACTGTTGTTCCTTTCATTTTTTTATCATCTCTTAATATCTTTTTACTTTCTTCAATTAAATTTAAAAACCATAATTTTGTTGTTCCTATTAGTGTTTTTTCTATATATTCTGGTGTATCTATTGCATTTATACCATTGTCTAATAATTATTTTGCTATATATCCTATCCATAATGGTATAATTTTATCTACATCTATTACACAGTCTAAGTCTAAGAAGTTATAATTTTTATTAATTATCTGTTTTGGTGTCCATTTGTTACCTTCATTTTTTACGTTAAATTTTTTGATCTTATCTTTATAATGATATGTAGGTTTTCTTATTTCTGATGTACTAGGTATTATATTTTCATCGTCTTCTTTATCAAGAATATTTATTTCCGTGCTTGTATTTTCTAAGTTTTTTTTATTAATTACTTGTTTTTCATTAATTTCTAATTTTTCTATATTTGTTAAGATTTCTGTATATGTTTCACAATCTTCCGAATCATAATTATCTGTTTCTTCAACATCTATTGTGTTTATTTCTATTTTATTAGTTTCTAATTCTTTATTTTCTTCTTCTAATTTTTCTTTGAATTGATTTATCTCAATTAATAATTTTTGTTTTTTAATCATTTTCTTCTTTTTCTTTTTATGTTTTTTCATACAGATCTTTTAGCATTTGTAATTCTTTTTCTATTTCAGCAATCCTACTATTTTTAGTTTCTTCTATTTTTCGTATTTCTTCTGTAGTTTGTTGTTTTATTTGATCTATTTCTTTTTTCCTATCTATTTCTTCGTATTCTTTTTCTATTCTTAGCATAGCTGTTAATTTATCTTCTAATTTTAATTCTTCTTTTTCTAACATTAAATATAAATGTTCACCTGTTTTCTTATATCTTCTTCCTAAATTGAAAATTACTATTCTTATTTTTAATCCTTCATGGTTTTCATATGTTTTTTCATTTATTATAAATTCTTCTTTGTTCATTTTATCTACTTGATGGTGTATAGATCATGTTGATATATGTATTCTAGACTATCTATTTGTGATTCTAAATATGATATTTCTTCTTTTTGTGCTTTTATTGATTTTTGATGTACTCCTACAATCATGTTATATTGTAGTCTTTCTTTTCTTACTTTTAATTCTCTCCGCTTTTCAGATATTATTTGTTTTAGTTTTTTATATTTTGGGAATTTTGTTATATTATTCATCTGTACTATATTTATAATATTTTGGTGGATACCGGAATCTGATTTTATCTTAATTGGGTGGTATATATCTCATTCTTCTAGATTTTAAATAAATTATTAATTTTGTCTTATTGCTAGATATTAAGGTAATTAAGTAAGCTAATCTATGGGGATTTTCTTTTATTTTATTTAACTTCGTATATTCTGGGTAGTAACTAGTTAAAGTTTCTTTAATTTTTCTAAAAGCTTCTATATTTTTAAATGGTCTTCTCATTTTTAACAAATAAGAAACAACGTAAATAATAATAGCCTATAATTAATAATTAAATTAACATTTCTATCATTTTTCATATTTGAATTAACATTTCTCATAACTAAATTAACACATACCTACTTGTACATATTTTAAATAACGTAGCTCTGATAACAATTTTAAGCTTATCCAATTTGTCTTCTGGTAAACAATTATATCTACATAAGTTGGTTTCTGCTCCTGTATCTCCTGTATCTATCATTGGTGTATAATATCCTTCTACTATTATTTTCATAATTTCATATCTTTTCCTATATTATTTTCTTTATGTCTATAATTTCTATATCTCTAAGTATATATAAAACAAGTATTTTAAAGTTATTTGTCATTTCCTTCTTCATAATATTCTTTAGTTGTTTGTTTTAATCTTTTTAATTCTTCCATATTTTCATTAAGTTATTCTATATATTTTATATTTTTAGTTCTCATGTATTCTTCTAAATTTGTTTTCATTAGTTTTTCTATTAATTGTATATGTTTTTGTATCCAGTTTCCAATATTCTACGTAGTTTATCATGGTTGATGCGTAGGTTTGGCATGTAGGTATATATAGGAGTAGGTAGGTAGGTGCGGTATGTAATTTATTCTAGTCATAGTATATTTATCAAATATTTTTCCCATATGATCTTTCTTATATCTACTATTTCTATATCCTTCAGTACATATAAAACAAGTATTTTGAATTTATCTATCATTTCATCGGAGAAGTAGGTAGTCATTTTTTTTCATATGATGCTATTTCAAAATATTTCCTTCAATCATATACATAACAAAATATGATCATTTTAGATTACTATGTACTAGATTATTTTTAAATAATTATCTTACTCTGTCACTATTAGCATGGTAGTCTGGATACTTTTTCCTGAAGCAGCGCCTCTACTCTGGCTATTCCTCAATCATGGCTTTCTTGCCTCACCGATTTCACCTTTAGGATGGCATAATCCTTAGGAATTTTTCTCCTTTTCCTCTTTGCTAATAAACTTTGTAACATATTATTATTCGAATAATTCTACTATATAGTAACTAATATGAACTTATTTTATCATATTATGATTGTTAGGAATTTATGAATTTAGTTGTTCATAATTATAAATGAATATACCTGTTCTAGTAGATTTGATAATTCTGGGTTTTGTTCATCCATAGCTTTTCCTTAGAAATATATCTTATTTTATTAAATATTCAAAAAAAAAATTGTGTACAAAAGAGAAGGCTTAACAGAGATATTAATAAAAGCATGTTTTAGAGAAGGAATAAATACACCCATAGAATTATATTTACCAGATGATAGAAATAAACATCATTGTAGATACTACTCAGGTATGTTCAATGAAACAGAAATAAAATGAAAAATAAATAGAAAAGAATTATTATCATTATATAAATGTTTATTAGCATTTGAGCCATATATTGTATATAAGAAGTTTATTGTACGAACAGATAATACACAAATACGTTGGTGGTTAACGAAGAAAATACAAAATTCAGTTACAACGAAGGAAATTAGGAGACTAGTATTAAACATATTAAATTTTACATTTACAATTGAAGTAATCAAAACTAACAAGAATGTTATTGCAGATTACATATCAAGACAAAGCTATACAAACTGATATAATAGAAGATGATGCTTAGAAAAGATACTCAAAACCCTAACTACACTTTCAGTGAAAGTGGACAGTATGGGTAATAAAATAGAAAAGCTAAAGACTAATGAAGTTAAACTGAAGTTTGAAGCTATGAATCAGATAACTCAGCAGTGTGCGGAACTATGTCGATCGGAAGACATCAAAATTCCAGAGCTAAAAGGAAACGTTGGGAAACTCCATAAAACCCATAACATTTATCAATCTACAATTACAGGTACAAGCAAAGGAGTTAGTGGACAAAGATATCAAAACATTAACATGAATAAGATATTTGAAAAACCATTTATACCAAAAACACAAAAAGACCTACCCCCATAAACTACCACATATCGAGAAAGTTTAAACCAAGATAGAAAAGCCTATAACCATATAACTTGAGCATACATAGAAAATATCCACAAAATACAAACTTATCTAAACCTTAACCCCAGAGCTACAAATATCTAAGAACCAAACACAAACTATATAACCCAAAAATTACAAGGTTACAATAAGTTAATTGCATTACCAAAAACCAACCCAAGCTTAGTTAAAACTTGTTTCAGTTATGGATTATTAAATACTATATATACCCAAGATGGAGATGAACTAACAGCTATACCAAAATTATATAGAGCATTCGCCACCTATAAGAAAATAACCAAAGGAACTCTATTTTTAATAAAGTTTTATATTGCACCAGCAGAGATATTATATAACGAAACTAAACCGGTTATACAAGTTGTAAAAATAGGATTAACCAGGGATATGATTATACCGGAAGATATTGTTTAACAACCAGAGATACCTAAAGTTGAGATACCTGATTTTTATGCAAATAAACGAATTATTGAAATATCTTCAGTTGTTCAATAATTAGCAAATAACTACCTAAATGGGAACCCACTATGGAGTTATTATTCAAGATATCATCAAATGATTTATTCAAATTCAAGGGAGCTACGACAGTCAGATATGAAAGAAGCAAGATAATGGATTTTGACACTACTCAATCTAGAAAAACAACCAACTGCATGAGCAATTAGGAAGGGATTTAATTTAGAAGAATTATTAATAAGATATTGCAAAATGATAGGACACAAATATCCAGACCATTTATGTTTGAGATGTAATGGAGAAGATAATATTATCCCAGAAGTTTAACTAGAATAAAAGAAGATAAGAACGAAGAAGGACAGCTGGAAGATACATGACAAAAGATATAAAGCAACACAGACCGATGGAAAAATAAAAACAAGAAGACAAAAGAATTAAAGTTAAGAAAACGACATATAACTTATCAAGCTAAGTTTTTAAAATGTGAATAGTAAGAATACGTAAATTATTTGTATAGTTTGACAAAAGCCATTATTAGTCTAGTATTAGGCATTAAATAGTTTTTTGTCTTTTTATACTTTAAGTTCTTTTCTACTTTTGGAAAGGAAGACTTTTTGTAAAAGTAGAAATAGTATATAGTTTACGTGTAAAGTAGGAATAGAGATTATAAATATGTAAGTCATCCGGCTTGATACCAATTGTAGGGGGTGCGGATAACTTGGACAATTTGCGTGGATAACTAGTAGATAACCAGTACTTACTAGTTCTATCCTGTTAATTGAAATGCTATGTCATAGGCTTCCTTAGTTATTTGTTTTAACCTTATTAATTTTTATATATTATTTTTATATCTTCTTCAGTCATTTGATTCATCTAATTCACTATCTATTTCATTTTTCGAAATTTCATATATACTATCTTCACTTTCTAATTCGGACTCTATATAATCAATTTGTATATATTCTGCATTTTCTATCTTTATTTCTGATATTTGTTTCATTTTTGGGTCTTTAGACATTTTACAATCTCTAGCTAAATGTCCTAGTTTGTCACAATTGTAACAAGTACATTTTTTTTATAGATTTCTTTCTCCTATATAGTCTTTTATATTTATAATTTTTTACATAATATCTTTTTCTTGGTTTCTTATACTTATATTTTGATTTTTTGTATTTCTTATATTTCTTATGCCTTTTTCTTTTCTTATAATATCTTTCTTCACATCCAAATTGAGGTGCTATTTTATCTTTGCAACATGCTAAATTTTTTATTAATGTTTTTCCATTTTCATTTCTTCTCTGTATTTTTCACATAAATTTCTGTACCATTGTTGTAGAAATTTTATTCTTTCTCCTAGAGTATCTACTATGTTTGCTTCATCCCAACTCTTTATTATTTTTAAACTAAATGGTTCAGGTAATTTACTAAAATATAATCTTCTAACTTATTTACTTTCTTCTGTATTATATGCTCACTTATAGTAGTATTCTTTAAATGCGCACGTATATTCATCTATATAGCACATATTACATATTGCTAGTTTTAACATTAAATTCCTATTTGTATCTTTTTCTTTATTTTGTTCTTCTTCTGCTGTTGTCGTACTGCTAAATTCATCTCTTATAGCCATTTCATATTTTTTCAATATGTCTATACGTGTTAGTTTAGTTACTGTTGTTCCTTCTATTTTTTATCATTCCTTAATACCTTTTTACTATCTTCAGTTAAATTTAAAAACCACAATTTTGTTGTTCCTATTAGTATTCTTTCTATATATTCTGGTGTATCTATTGCATTTATACTATTGCCTAATAATTATTTTGTTATATATCCTATCCATAATTGTATCATTTTATATACATCTATTACATAGTCTAAGTCTAAGAAGTTATAATTTTTATTAATTATTTGTTTTGGTTTCCATTTGTTATATTCATCCCTTAGGTTATGTTTTTTAAACTTATTTTTATAGTAATATGTAGGTTTTCTTATTTTTGATGTACTAGGTATTATATTTTCATCGTCTTCTTTATCAAGAATATTTATTTCCGTGTTTGTATTTTCTAAATTTTCTTTATTAATTACTTCTTGTTTTTCATTAATTTCTACTTTTTCTATATTTGTTAAGATTTCTGTATATGTTTCACTATCTTTCGAATCATAATTATTTGTTTCTTCAGCATCTATTGTGTTTATTTCTATTTTATTAGTTTCTAATTCTTTATTTTCTTCTTCTAATTTTTCTTTGAATTGATTTATCTCAATTAATAGTTTTTGTTCTTTATCTTTTTCTCCTTTTTCTTTTTGTCTTTTTTTATACAGATCTTTTAGCATTTATAATTCTTTTTCAATTTCAGCAATCCTACTATTTTTAGTTTCTTCTATTTTTCGTATTTCTTCTGTAGTTTGTTGTTTTATTTGATCTATTTCTTCTTTCCTATCTATTTCTTCGTATTCTTTTACTATTCTTACCGTAGCTGTTAATTTATCTTCTATTTTTAATTCTTTTTTTTCTAACATTAAATATAAATGTTCACCTATTTTCTTATATCTTCTTCCTAAATTGGAAAATACTATTCTTATTTTTAATCTTTCATGATTTTCATATGTTTTTTCATCTATTATAAATTCTTCTTTGTTCATTTTATCTACTTGATGGTGTATAGATCATGTTGATATATGTATTCTAGACTATCTATTTGTGATTCTAAATATGATATTTCTTCTTTTTGTGTTTTTGTTGATTTTTGATGTACTCCTACAATCATATTATATCATAGTCTTTTTTTCTTACTTTTAATTCTCTTCGCTTTTCAGCTATTATTTGTTTTAGTTCTTTATATTTTGGGAATTTTGTTATATTATTCATTTATACAATATTTATAATATTTTGGTAGATACCAAAATCTGATTTTATCATAATTAGGTGGTATGTATCTCATTCTTCTAGATTTTAAATGAATTATTGATTTTGCCTCATTGCTAGATACTAAGGTAATTAAGTAAGCTAATCTGTGGGAATTTTCTTCTGTTTTATTTAACTTCGTATATTTTGGGTAGTAACTAGTTAAAGTTTCTTTAATTTTTTTAAAAGCTTCTATATTTTTAAATGATCTTCTCATTTTTAACAAATAAGAAACAACGTAAATAATAATAGCTCATAATTAATAATTAAATTAACATTTCTATCATTTTTCATATTTGAATTAATATTTCTCATAACTAAATTAACACATACCTACTTGTACATATTTTAAATAACGTAGCTCTGATACCAATTGTAGGGGGTGTGGATAACTTGAGTAATTTGAAATTAGATTTATGGGTTATTAAATGCTTTATCATAATATTTACTGATTGTTTCAATTGTAGGGGGTGCGGATAACTTGGGTAATTTTTGTGAATAACTAGTAGATAACTAGTACTTACTAGTTTTATCATGTTAATTGAAATGATATGTTATAATATTCCTTAGTTTTTTTGTTTTAACCTTATTAATTATTCTATATTATTTTTAAGGTATTCTATATGTTCCATATTTCTAGTTTTTAGATAGTCACGTAGATTCTCTTTCATAAGTATTTTTGTTAATCTTATTTCCTTTATATCTTTTCTCCAATATTCTAAGTATTCATAGTTTATCATTTTATCCGAAAGTAGTTGTAATACTGCAAATTTCTTTGTAATAATTTATTCTGATTGTACTACATCTAATATTAAATTTTAGGTTATCTATTTCGTTAATTATCCTGTCTTTTTCTTCTATGAATAATTCTTTGTCTAAATCATATTCTAAACTATCTTTTAACTCTAGTTGTTTTATGGTTTTATCTATTCAAATTAATCTTTTTTCTAATTATTTTCTTCCTCTTCTAAGCTGGTTTCTATAATTAATTTCTTCGTATAGCCAACTTTGTTTTTCTCTAACTCTTTTAATATATTCTAACATTTTTAATCTATATAATATCCATCTGAATAATAACTGTCTAAATATGAGCAATAACTTTCATTATATAGGTGTAAGTTATCTATAGAACTTAATAATTCTTCTTCTACAAGTAGGTATGTGTTAATTTAGTTATGAGAAATGTTAATTTAATTATTAATTATGAGCTATTATTATTTACGTTGTTACTTATTTGTTAAAAATGAGAAGATCATTTAAAAATATAGAAGCTTTTAGAAAAATTAAAGAAACTTTAACTAGTTACTACTCAGAATATACAAAAATAAAACAAAAGAAAATCCCCACAGATTAGCTTACTTAATTACCTTAATATTTAGCAATGAGGCCAAATTAATAATTCATTTAAAATCTAGAAGAATGGGATATATACCACCTAATTATGATAAAATCAGATTTCGGTATCCACCAAAATATTATAAATATTGTACAGATGAATAATATAACAAAATTTCAAAAATATAAAGAACTAAAACAAATAATATCTGAAAAGCAGAGAGAATTAAAAGTAAGAAAAGAAAGACTACAATATAACATGAATGTAGGAGTATATCATAAATTAATAAAAGCATGTTTTAGAGAAGGAATAGATACACCAATAGGATTATATTTAGCAGATGATAGAATTATAAAACCTATAGAAAAAAATATAATAACTGTCATAAAAGGAAATTTAATATATCAAAAATTTAAATTTATAATAAGTGTGAATTATTCAGTATAAATCGTTAGTATTATATTGGAAAATATGAGGAATAAAACTAACTCAGGAAGTAAAATATTTACAATAAGATGTAAAAATCTATATGTATTAACCACAAAACATAAAATAATGGGAAAAATAAAATTAATAAAATACAAATAGAAAGTCCTTTCGAACAATTTGCAAAAATAATTGATAACAATGATTATAGTTACAAAGACATAAATATAAAAGAAGATTTAGAAATAATAAATGATAGAATAAGTACAACAAAAAGAATAGCTTTTGAAAAATCAAAATCATTAGGATCATCCAAAAGAACAAACTATGAAAAAACTTCAACAGTTAATTTAACTCAATATTATATAATGGGAACAATAAATGAAAAAGAATATTTAATACTCCTAAATACAGGACAAGAAGAAAATTATATAGCAAAATATTTAGTAAAAAATGAAGAAATAAAATCTAATAGTAATATATGCTCAGATCTTTCAAGAAGTTTAATAAATATTAAGGATACATTAGAAAAATAAATAATAATAATAGGAATTAGAAAAATAAAATAGAATTTGAAATAAAAGAAGATATGCAAAAAACAGACATAATATTAGGAATAAAATGGTTAGAACAAGTAAAATAATACAATATAGAACATACATAATTAACCATAACATATAATAAAGAAAAATTATTAATAAAAAGAACTTTGACATGATATGAAAATATATGTATTAATAAATATAATAGTAGAAGGATATTACAACAGATATTATACGCCTATGATAGATACAGGAGCAGAAGCCAATTTATGTAGATATAATTATTACCAAATAGTAAATGAGATAAATTAAAAACACCAATAGTAGTTAGAGGATTTAATAACGAAGGAAGCTTAATTACTTATAAAGCTAGAAATGTAAAAATACAAGTATGGGATAAGATATTAACAATAGAAGAAATCTATAATTATGAACCAACATCAAAAGATATGCTTTTAGGAATGCCATTTTTAGATAAACTATACCCACATATAATAACTAGAACACATTGGTGGTTTACAACACCATGTAAACAAAAGGTAAGAGCAAAAAGAGTTATCAATAAAATAAGAAAGAAAATTGATTGGATAAAAGGAAGTGAAAAAATCACACAAAAATTAGAAATATAAAAAATATTGAAGAAACAATATATATATATATATATATATATATATATATATATATATATATATATATATATATATTTGTTTTATCTAAATAGTTTAAATTACTACACACAATTTATTCACTTTGTTTGTCGTTATACTAAAAATAGATATAAAGAAGCAACATAGATAAAATGATGTAACACCTTTTTTTGACCTTTTTTCTCATTTCTTTCAATTAGTTTATTTTACAAAATCATGTCCTTAATTCATACATTCAATTACATAAATTATAATCTTAAATATTAGTAATGTCCATAACTCTCAAGTCTTTCATATTCATAACCCTCAATTAGTTAATGTACATGAAGACAATTTATCTTTTTCTCTTTTTATTTTTTATTTTTAATTGTTTTTATCTTTCTGTGTAATTTATGTGATTGATTTGTATAAATTAAATCTATGAATAATAATAATAACGAAGAAATATAGAGAAGGTGATGTAGCACTTTTCTAGAACCTTTAGTTTTATTTATTCCTTTTCTCAGTTTTTGACAATTTCTTCCTCATTTATCTATTTTTTTATTCTTCATAATTCAAAAATTAATTATTCAATTCATCAATTTTCACCTCCCACTATGATTACCTGCTTTGTTAGAGATTTTAATATGTATTCGTGTATTCTACCACCTTCAATCTTTAATTTTAATTAATTTTATTAATGTGTAGTAATAATGTGCTAAAAAATGAGGGATAAAAAGATAAACTAATCTACATATATCTCACACTACCGAATTATGCATACATGAATAAATCATTTTAGTTGTTGTAGTTGTGCGTAGGAAATGCTCCAACTTAAGTTCTAGGTATTCTTTTTATTTGAATAGTAGCAAATTATCTTATGAGATTCATGTATTGGTGAATATTTTATCTTGATTAAACTTACTTGTATGTGCTCTATTTTCAGTAAATTTAAATGAATTTATTTCACTAGAGGCTAAAATTTCTCATCTTTTTGATTGAAAAGTTCATATTGTTTCATTTCATAACTTTTTGTTTCTAAATATTTGCTAAATTTTGATAACTCATGCTATGCCATTTATATCAAGAAGCTCGGTACATACGATGAATCTACTTCAATATTAAATATATTTTTTCAAAGGTAATTTTATAGGCTCGAACAATTTCTTTTATGATGTATAATATTTTTAGATTAACTTTGTTCAAGAATATTTTCTGTTTTAGTTATTCCACTACTTTATTAAAATGATCATTATATCACTCTTTTCATGTATATTTAAAAAAAAAAAGAAATTGCCAGTATGCAAGACTTTGAAGCAATTAGGTGAACCTCTGATTGTCCCTACATCTCAAAGAAAGTTAAATAATTTGTTCTTTCATTTTTTTTCATTCTATTTTCTTCTTTGATTTTTAATTAGTGTTTGAACTTATTTATGTGATTAAGTGAAAAGTTAATCCTAATCCATCTAATTATGTGAAAAATAGATTCTAAGTTTTTGTAGTGCCATAATAGTTACGTGGAGTAAGAAGTAAAAGAGGAGAAATTGAAAAAAAAAATTGTAACGAAGAAAAGGAAAAATTGAGAAGACAAGTTATATAGGAATGAGAGAATAGGGAAACAAAGAAGAAATGCAAAATTATAACTTACAAGATGAAGCTTTTTTAGTTTGATTATGTCAATAAAGAGATTTTGGCATAACTAAATAATACAATTTGAAATTCATTCAATTATTTTCTCTCTCTCTCTCTCTTACTTTTGACATTCATTTTATCTTTTTTTTATCTTAATTTTATTAGACAAAAAAGTTACTTAACTACAATTTAATTAATCAAATTTTAACTTTTACTATAATGATTTATTAATTAATTGTATCTTCATATATATTACACGATGAAACTTTTTTAGTTTGATTATGTCAATAAAGAAATTTTGGCATAATTAAATAATACAATTTGGAATTCATTCAGTGATTTTCCTTCTCCCTTTCTCTCTCTTTCTCTCTCTTTTTGACTTTTGGCATTCATTTCATCTTTTTTATCTTAATTTTATTAGACAAAAAAGTTACTTAACTACAATTTAATTAATCAATTTTTAACTTTTACTATAATAATTTATTAATTAATAGTATTTTCATATATATATATATATATAT